>NW_028238149.1:0-71390 GCF_015680905.1 Coptis chinensis | reverse complement strand
CAAATGGGGTTTAATTTTATATAATTTTAAAGTTGTTCCAAGATCAAGAAATGATAAGAAAATCAGATCTCGCAAAAGGAGTACATAAGAGGAATATGTGATCGAACTTCAATATATATATATATATATATATATGTTCTTTGAAAATTCAAGACTCAAGTATTATTTTTCTAATTAAATATGGATAGACATAATCAATTCAACTACTACTTCACCACAAACAACAATTACCTAAATTGAAATATTTGTACAGGGTTAGGGGAGGTACTCAAAAGGAATAGAATGACCATAAAGAACAAAACCAACAAATCGAAAAAGGTAGTTGAATTTACTTATTTTTTGTTATATTTTTAATTCTTATTATCATTCAAGTTTTTAAAATTCACAAGTCCAATTTTAAAATCATTATTGCATAGTTGGAGCATATAATGTGAAGCATGCATGCTCATGGTATTGGTGTTCAAAAAGTTGGATAAGCTATTGGTCTCCTTCACTTCACTTTTTGATTCTTTTGCACCACTCCACCACCAAGAGCCTCAACTCCTCATTGGTTTCTTTTTGATCTAATTAAATTGATTAACCGTGTTCCCAATTTATCATATTTGTATACATCTTTTTACTTTCAATTTTATAAACCTCAAATGCCTCCTGATTATGTGTTGTTATTAAAAAGCAATAAAACCATTGTAAACTTATTTCACTTGCCGTTGTTCAATTCGTTTGAATTTCCTATTGAACTATATGGTATATAGGTCAGTGTTACTCTCTACATGTTGCAATATGCCTCTACAGATGAACTTTTAGTTTTATTGAGGGCACTATATATCTTGGCCTGTAGAAGCAGGGCATTAAGACGCATAACTTTTGAGTTTGAAGACGATAATTTAATGGATGAAAAATCAATGTAAAACAATGTAGCACCACTTCCAAACTATATAGGTAAATCGACATCTTTTGATACTACCAACCAACCATTTTTTTTTTTATTCCTATGGTTTAGTATAAGAATTAAGAATTTGTTACCAAGCTACAAATAAGCTTGGAATCATTAATTGCACTTTATTTTTTAGTTGCATTACTTATGTGGATATGGCATTAAATGGGAGTCATTAAACTTTTTTATCATTTGAATGGTGGACAAGTAGACTGAGGAATAACATAGCAAAGTTTTAGGTCATTCATAGTTTAGGAGGATATGTAAAAAACGTTAGAATATTTCTATTGGTTGGATGTTTTTTTAGTTCCAAATGTGAAATATATGTTGAACTTCAGGTTATATTGTTAGTATACTTTATTGGAATGCATGGCACCACTGAGGTGGGATGAGGACCATCTTATTCATTTTGTTGAAAAACCAAGTAGTTAGAGTTATGATTGCATTTATGTTGGAATTTTAGGTTTTCAAGGCGGGCATGAATATAATTCTCGAGCATTGGGTATTGAGTTAGGGCGTTCATATTAAACTTATGGTCAGCATGAATGCAAAAAAAAATCTCGCCCGCTTCGCCATGAACCACCTATTAACCTATTAGTATGACCTAATGCACGCCAAGGATGTATGCCAAAGCACTCCTCCTTTAGAATTGGCGACATTATCTTGGTTTGGAACCGAGACCTTCCGCGATACTCATACCGCTTCTATTCATTCTCCCAATTTTTTTTATCGGTGTTTGAAGGTGGACAAAAGGGTTTATTGAGTTTTAATTAATATAGTTGATTAAATTAGGACATGGATTGAGGAGGCAATGCTTGATGAGGAAATGGTGAGATTCAAGCTACCCATATTCTCCACCTTCCATTCTCACCAACAAAGAATAGTAACAATCGTGGTAAAACAGCATGTAGTATTAAGCGGAGTTCAAGAAGATTTCTGAGTCATAACTAAGGCTAAGAAACTTCGGAACTCACTAACTTCGGGTATGTTTTCATCTTTGAAGTTCTTGAACATCTACAACACTTTAAATTAGCTAGGTGGTTATTCTCATTTCTAGCTTAGGTATGTTGTGAAAAAGCTTTAAACATGAAAAAACATTGTAACACAGGTACAGTACGACATTAGAGTTGGTGGTGAAGAAATTGCTTAGAAAAGCACCAACGCCCGAGTTCCTGGTGGCCTTTGTAGGGATTCAAGACATGGTGCAGAAGTATGCATAACTTAACAGAGCTATAGAACTGAATAAACTACATAGTCTAGCCTCCAACCTATCAGCAATAGTACATGGAGACGTGCATAATAATCTGACTAAATTGCATAGTTTTCAGAAGATTGCCTTTAGAAGTTTCAATCTGTAATCTGTACTCAATAGTCAATATTTCATGTGCATAATACATAATGACGCTAAGAGGTTACTTCTATTATTAATTGCTTCGAAGGACCCCATAACTTGACCAATTGTCATCTACATGATACGATTCTGCTCTTAGTGATATTTTTAATTTTTTTAACAATACTATTGCGAATCATTACATTAAAATGATTATAGGCATTTGTTTAACTAACAAGTCAGTGTTGTTAAATGATTTTCTAGGAGCTTTACGTGTTTCGTTATTAGATGCATGCATTATCTTAAAATAGTTCATTTTGACACTCATTATGGTTAATTTGTTTATGTGACCTCAATTTTATGAGTTTTTATTTCTTTCTTTACAAAATCTCAGTATCTGATTGAGACACTAACTTGATATTTCCCAGGGTCAGGTCAGGCACAGATTAAACATAACTCCTCATGTGGAGAAGTGTGGACTGAATATGATGAGATGAGCAAGGAAAGCATCAGGGAAGTTGCAGGGAAAAAGGCTTACACAGCTAAATCCTTTCTTGATCTACTTCGGCTTTGTAGCACCAAAGATGATGCACCGTCTGAGAGGTCACTTCTCTCATGGAATAAGCGGAAGATCCGGATGACCCTAAGTACTCTCATTACAAGTCTTGATCTAATCTTACGGAGAAAGTACATAAAAATAATCCTTTCATCACATATGGCATGAGTGAAAAAGTAAAGGTACCTTATCTTGCTATACCCATTGATAAAAATGGTGAATTAATTTTTCTTTTGGTATGTTTTGTTACTTTATTGTAAATTATAATGTAGATTTTGATGGCATGGTGAAAGTAAAGGTACCTTATAACGCTATACTCATTGATAAAAATGGTCTATTAATTTTTTTCTTTTTGGTCTGTTTTGTTACTTTATTGTGAATTATAATGTAGATTTTGATCTTGGGGTGTCTTTGTGGGTATTGTTTATATTTGATTCTTAGATCAAATCGTTTCAGAAGCTATGTTCATTTGCGTATTTTATAGTAGGAAATTGATTTTCAAATGTCAATTAATGAGGTGAATTAAGAATGCAAACCATTGTATTTTGAAATATATGTATATACAAGTCACTTCGAGAATTAAAAAATTCCATAGTGTGGAAAGAACACCTAAGACCATGTTTGTTTTGTTTTCTTTTACGTGCATGTAGTTAGTTCCTTTTCGGGTCCACCTTGCAATAACATTGATTTATTTGTTAGCGGTGGGGAGGCATACTAATCGGTTTGAGGGATTGAGGGAACAAGTTTGTGTTATGACTAGCTTATAATATTTCTAGCTTTTAATTATATAAAACCACATAGGCAAAGGATTAGGAACAGGCCTCGCTCAACAAAGTTAACAACCCCTTCGAGGAGTTGAGGTAGAATTACTCATTGGTTGATTGAGGGGAGTGAAATTTCTCCCCGGTCTAACTAACATGATTTTTCTTTGGGACTTGAGTGGTGGGTTACTAGGTTGACCGTTGATTTTATGGAATATAGCAGGGGAGGCATAGTTTGATCGTTTTAATGCGGGTTTTCCAATATTGAAGGAACTAAGTTATGAACTTCCTAAGTTTTGAAAGTTTGTTCTTTTATTTCTTCTATATTTTTTATTCATTTTAATTTCTCCATATTTTTTGTCATCCTCTGCCACACTTTTTAGGGTGATTAGTATGTATGTATGCTCTTCACTTACTAATTCATACTTAAACATGTATTTGCATAAGTTTTGGCACATGTTATCTTAGGTGGTTCTAGCTTAAATCACATTTTAACATAGCTTTTGAATGACTCGAGACAATGCATCAAGTTGCACTTACTATGATAGGATATAATGAGTTTTTCATCGATAATCTGTTCACTCTTGGTATGTAATATGATCTCTATCTATTATTAATTTTTCCCTGTACAAAAATACCTATTAATGAGTGACTCTGTATGAGACTGTGAGTACTTTATTCGACAGCTATTAAGTTTTATAAGCTCATAGCTCACTGAGTTTGGTTAAGTAAACGTAACTAGGAAAATTACCAACAATCGTATGAATTGGCTTTAATTATTATTATTGCTCCATCTGCGAGTTTTATTGTTAATTTGTTATACTATTATCTTGGCATACTTATGAATTAGTTACCTTTGCTCTTACTTTTTCTCTCGTAATGGTTTTAGCACATAAGTTTTTTTTTTTTTTTAAAGGATTGAATAGGTGTGTAGCATCGGGTTTAAGGCTAGAATAGGGGTAAGGTATGAAGTTGTCTCAAAGTAAAAGTCAGTCTTTGAGCCACCATATTTGAACTTTGCTAAGAAAACAATGAAATTGAAACACACGAAATTCTCTCAAATTCGTTTCAATGTTGGTAAGTTTTTTCTCCCTTTTAAAACCCATTAATTTTCATATCTATAAGTCAAAGAAATAAACCAAAGCTTTGATTTTTATTATGCTTATTCTCGTTTTTGCCTTCCATCTAATATTTGGCCATGTAAAGAAACAGATGACAGGGATACAAAGGAGTGAAGGACTAAAGTTTGAAAGGGATGAAGTGGGATCATTCAAGAATCCCAGTTGAGCATGGGGCTGGGGGTGGTGTTCCAATGTTTACAAATTACCATCAGTCTCTCCCATAACTATTCCAGTTGGAGTAGAGGATCAATTGCATTGATTACTCACATCTATCATAGTGAAGGAATGACTCAAGCGGCTTCCATGTCGTTAGGATGACAGTGGATCGACATCCCAGATATCTGACAGTGAGGCCATACCATCAAATTTTGGGGTTGACACTGATGTGTAAATGAAATTTCTTTGGTTGTATGGTGATTGAAGGTCCGTCACAAAAGCTAGTCGAGAACAAGTAACGATTGGAGGTAATAAGTTGGCATGGGTAGTTTGGGACCATATAGGGAGGGGAATATTTAAAAGGGAGGCGATGCTTTTCTTTCGTCCGGGAATGGAGAACTGCTGATATGATCTTTCCTTGCCATGTGGTGGTTTATGGATTATTTTACAAATGGTTAGTAATGCATGATTTCCACCAAAATGAAACAGGTTGTGAGATGTTTGCCTACAATGCAAGTTTCTTATGATGATTCACTATACAAGCTTTTGGTTGGATTGCATCCAAGGGGTGTATTATACTCAGCTATGATGATTTAGCATCCAACTCAAAGCCTCCGGATCGGCTTGAGTCATAGCAAACTCGGACGTGACAACTATAAACAGATCTAATGAAAAGTTAGTCACGTTTTCCATATAAATAGATGTATGAACATAAGAATGATAAGCAATGACGATGAGATCATAAATCTCATGCTTCCTCTTTTCTTAAGTTCTCTCATTTATTGTAGTAGTATTGGCTATCCGGCTCGCTCATAACTTATTTTTCAAAGAACCACTAATCACTCATTCAAAACAAAATATTCTCGTGGTTTTCATAACAGATTTTAGCTGTAAAGAATATCAATACAAAGAGCACTATCTATCCATGAAGAGGAAAAAATTCTTGGATGTGATTTAGAATCAAGCACATTTAAACTTAAAAGTGTACAATGAAGGCAGAATATTGCATGGACGTGGTTCGACGCCGAGAAGAATATGAGGTTAAAGGAAAAATATGAATTAAGTGTCGATGAATTTACACACACTAGAAATGGAAGCTAAGAATAAAGTTTCATGCTAAAGATCGTATGAATACTCTAAGAACAATACAATGTTGAAGGCAGAATATTGCATCGACGTAGTACTGGACGTCAGAGAATTTGAGGTTAAAGGAAAAATATGAATTAAGTGTGGATGAATTTACACACTAGAAATGGAAGCTAAGAATAAAGTTACATGCTAAAGATCGTATGAATACTCTAATAACAATACAATGTTGCAGTTCGTCATTATCACTACTATGGATCCTCCAAGACACGGGAGGCCATTCTAATTTACAAGTTGTTCTCTTAAACACCGACAAACTTGGACCTATAGCGACACCATTCTCCATAATAACACACCATCTTCCATGCCCGCCATTGCGAGTAGCACAAACATATTATATAGGATCTAGGAATAGGATCCTGTTTTATCTTGACGAAACTAGGAATTAAATTAAATACACACAAATTAAATAATGTTATCTTACTTGCATAGAAATTCAACTCAAATGTCCAAGGATAAATTTAAGAAGTCTTATACGCTTTAAAACTCTAAAGCTAACTCAGTTCTTACACAATTACAAATCCTATAGTGTCACATATCTTAAACTCCCCAACGCCCTTAGCACCTCCAAGAGTTTTAACACCCCAAGCACAGCTGACAATATAAATAATTCCCCCAAAGACCTGCAACTTAATCATAGCACTGATAAAACCCATCACCAAGAAGGGCACTGGAAGACAACCCAAACGTGAAACACTCTCGGTGTGACAAGGTAATCCACTGGGTCAGTACCAAGAACTCTCAATGTATCAGTCTGCTCCAAAACCTGAATTGTTCCCAACTCCGATGCAAATGCACTTCCAATACGACCCAAAGGTTGCTGATACAATCAAGTAAGTGACTTCCTTCAAACATTGAAGGAGCGCTGTCTGAGAACACGTTGAAGGAGCGCTGTCTAAGAACAGTGTTCTAGATTTATGAGGAAGCAATAAATAGATATGGTATGAGCCAGCACGATTGAAGAATTAAATACAGAATTTTACAAGAATCGTAGGTTGACATCTCTCCATCCCAAACCAGCCTCGAGCATCTACACGAGAGCAAAAAGATATTACCTCAGCATATTTTATGATTTTATCCCTTAAACATGTGTTAATTTAGAGATCGAAATACAATTCCTTAGGACTCGTTTTGGCAAACAAATGATTCACTTTAAAGGAAATCAAAGTCCTCGAAATGATATATATAATTTTTATGACAGGAGGCGGAGGCTTCTTAATAGGATCAACGTGGTGCATACCTCCACAGTCCTCCAAAGTATTATCTCGCTGCACCACTCTCAGAATCGAGAACCAAATCATCGGGCTTCTTCCATATATAAGCTCGAACTATGGCTAAGCTCATTTTAGGGGACAAGACACGGAGAAGCAAAATGAGACACATATGACCTTCACTACAGGGCAAATATGAATGTCCAGATAGACTGCAGCTAGATAATATTTACTAGCAACAAACAAACCTAAAACTGTCTATCAATATCAAGTCTCACGGCAAAGTTACCTATTAAAGTAAACTCAGAGGGTTTTCGTGGAGAACTACTTAAAATTTTCATTTAGACATTAAAATCAGAAATGAAGTCTCATACACATCATATAGCACACAAAAAGGTGAACTCATATACAAGAGGTCAAACTTTTTTTTCGGATCCCACTCTACATTGCTCTCAGTCTTTACCCATAGAAACATTTTGCAACAAACATTGAGTGCGGCCCGACACCCGCACCATATGCACATGAGTATGTCACTTCAAAGATGGCTCGCATGTATATTCGTGATTTTAGATTATGGTAGTAAGGTCTCAACCGCACACCACGTATCTGCAGCTATGGGATTATGAAAGCGAGTGAGCACAACCACAAAGTTTTAAGATCACACTTTTTTTTTTCAAGAATCTAACCCTATTTCGTGCATATCAATTTCGATTTACTCTTTTACCTCACCAGTAAACAACCTTCAAAGAAAATTGTGCCCTTCCTTGACTTCACTATTGATTTTTTTTTCAAGTGTAGCTCGAAAGTGTTTTATATTTCTACAACTCCTCGATTCCTTACATTTGGAGTATTAGACACTCATACAGTGAACATACAAAAAGAGATGGTGTGGATTGAACACAATTAGGTTTTGATGTTCAATCTTGGGTGACATACAAAATTGCACCTATATCTTGTTAAGATTTCATTTTGCAGGTGAAATCTTAACACGAGAAGCTAGCACAAACATGAACAGAGCTATTATATAGGATCTAGGAATAGGATCCCTGTTTTATCTTGATGAAACTAGGAATTTGATTTTGTTTCACACTCTTTATTCAAATAAGTAAATAACCTAATAAATTACTACAACTCAAATGTCCAAGGATAAATTTAAGAAGTCTTATGCAATTAAAACTCTAAAGCTAACTCAGTTCTTACACAATCACAAATCCTATACAATTAAAAGTTTAAAGGTAACATAACACTAACAAAAGCTGTAAGCAAACTGTTTTTTCTCTACCCAAGATCCTCTTGATTAATCACATATCTTACGGTAAAACAAATTGCTGCCCGAGAGTAGTAAACTCCCCAACGCCTTAGCACCTCCAAGAGTTATAACACCCTGCACAACTGTCAATATAAATAATTCCCCAAACAACTCGCAACTTAATCATAGCACTCGATTATATCCTAAGGCTTCCAATATAATATTTATACGGCCCAAAGGAGTCTTTGTCCAAGAAGAATTTCTAAATCATTATTAGCTGTAGTAAATAAGAGCAAAAGAGCTATAAGAAGAGTTAAAGCTTTTAGCCAAAGAGAGGAAGAGTTGTTCAGGTTTACCTTATGGATGACGAAAAATATATACCTCCATAATTGCTCGGTACAATAGGCGATGTATTCTTGCACCGAAAAAGAATAATGGTAATGAAGTGTTAATTTTTATTTTACACACTTGATAAATATTCTAACAAAATAATATATTGAAGGGTCTAACCTTATGTGAATATATTGAAGGTTCTAACCTTATCGTCATAGAAGAATTATGATGTCCGCAAATACAAAGAGCAACCATAGAGAAAAAGTGTTAAAAGAGCATAGAAGAAAACATCCATGCCTAATGGAATATCAAAGTCACACCGGTATGTAACTTGAGAAATAAAAAAATACCGTTTTATACTCTCATTTGATTTTAAGATATTGTATAGATGTAAGTAACTGATATCTATATTTTTTCTTTATGCCTTTATTACGAGGAATTGATACACGCAGACAGAATTAATGAGCAACAGAGCAATCATTTAAGCAATAGTATCGTATGAACTTACCGATTTTATAATGACACAACAATTTTAATCTCCTTTCCACAAGAAATGGCTAAAGTTGACCCTTTTTGGTAAAATTCTCAAACAAATAATGTTGAATCTACAAAGGAACATTTGCTAAAATAGCTCATTTAATCAAGTCGTTTGTTGGCTTTAAAGAAACATAATCGTTTGTTGGCATCCAAGGAAAACAACTTATGTTCAAATAAAGGTAAAATTGTATTTTATATTCCGTTGAGGATTAATTAGAGTTTTTGAAATTTCATATTTTTATTACACAAAGCCAAATAGGTACTTTGAATCTTACGGATGCTATATAGCTTTATAATGACTTCAATATCTCAAATCACAAATATCGATTGAAAGGAATAAACATTTGCAAAAGCAAAAAATTCATCGTGGATCTAAGCAAGTATACTAACAATGATGGTATGTGTTTTCTTCTTCAATTTTGATATTTTATTCAAAATGTTTGCCAAATTCACAACTACTTTTTATATTTTAGGAGTTCATGACTTTGGACCACCAACCCAAGAGTGTATGTGTACCGGAGCAATTCTTTGGGAAGAAGAAAGAAATAACAAAGGAAAATCATCTGTTCCAACATTCTCTATATGTTGTGGTGAAGGAAAAGTTCAACTTCCACTATTTGAGACTGCCCCCGAAGTTTCTTAATAAACTCTTAGAGTTGCAAGGAGGAATAAGATCTACTAAATTTAGAAGATATATACGGACATACAACTCCATGTTTCAATTTATCAAGAGGAGGGAAGATAGATAAGACTATCAATGATGGAGGAGGTCCTTTCGTTTTCAGAATAAGTGGGCAAAATCATCATAAAATTGGGTCTCTTCTTCCATTCGAAAATAAGCCTCCTCAATTTGCCCAGTTATATGTATACGATACTCAAAATGAATTGAAGAATAGGATGCAAATATTCAATGAATATAATGAACTTCCTGATCCTGCAATTGTTGATGGATTGATCAAAATGTTTGATCAACACAATAAAGTTGTCTGATCTTTTAGGATGGCTAGAGACAGATTTAAAGAAGATGAAATGATTGATGTCCGCCTAAGACTTATTAATTCTCGGCAGAGTGATGGAAGACAATACAATCTGCCAACTGGCAATGAAGTTGCAGCTTTAATTGAAGGGGATGGGTTTAATGTTAATGATTTTAGGGACATAATTGTTGAAACTAGAGGAGGTTTGGAGAGAATAAATGAATTGCATCCTAAATTCATGGCTTTGCAATATCCTTTAATGTTTCCCCGTGGTGAAGATGGCTATAGACACTGGATTCCTTATAGAAGATTTCCTAATAGTGAGGAAAATGAAAAGAGTTTTAATATAGATGATCATAAAAAGAGATCACGGTTAGTATGAGACAATATTGGGCTTTTAGACTGCAAAGAAGGACACTAGAAAGTCGCCTACTCTGGATAGGTGGACGTTTACGACAAACAGTCATTGTTGATGGTTATACATGTATAGAAGATCAAAGAATGTGTTGGTATCGGACACACCAAGAAGAAATTAGGGCTGATTTATCTGAAGAATGTGATGGATCACAAAATTAGCAGGTATATAAGTAATATTATTTAATTTTTAAATTTTATTTCCATTAGCTTATAATTTGTTTTAATTTATCAATAACCCGTTTTTAAAATAAACACAGTGATACTACAACAAAGATCAATTGGTAAACGTTTGATCCTTCCATCAACATTTACTGGGAGGGCCTAGATACATGATCTGAGACCTACCAAGATGCTATTGCCATATGTAGATGGGCAGACCACCACGATCTTTTTATTACTATGACTTGCAATCCAAATTGGAATGAAATTCTTAGTTATCTACAAAAAAGACCACGGACTATTGCCTAATGATGTTCCCGGACGTTGTGTGTCGAAAGTATTCAAAATGAAGTTGGAGTGCATTATGAAAAGATTTCATTATGGAAATCATTTCGGCAAGAGTCATTGCAGGTTATAATCACATACCTTTTTTTTTATATAGAATAGATAATGTCCAGTAAGACTATAAATTGACGTAGAGGAAAAACCTACAAAATGTGAAACAATAGTTAATAATTTATTCATAAATGTGGAATTCATGTTTGCTATTAACCGTAAAATGTAAATTTATGTGTTTTAACATCCTATATTTAGACGGGGAGAACACACATACTAACCGCATTATTATTTTGAAGTCCGAGCACCAATTGAGCTATGTGTTTTTTATATAGTCAAAGTTGTTAGAAACCGGATACGTAATGAAGAGGAGATGGGAGGAAAAAAGAAGGAAGCTACCTTCACCGCTGAAAAAAACACACTAACCATTATTATTTTGAAGTCCGAGCACCAAATTTTAGAAGTAAGAAGTCCGAGCACCCACTCAAGGGCATAGTTGGTAAATGCTACTGATCACGGCGCTTAGACCTTGAGATACTCAAGAATAACTCCCCAATGAAATGAAAACTGTCCTCATAGAACTCAGCCACAAAAGCGGAACTAGCATCCATCTAACAAAACTACCCATTTTTTGTTGTGTCCAGTGTCATTTACTTAGTTAATGTACTTTAGTACCCTTTTAAATTCAATTTGTTAAGATTGATGCTTTACGGTTTGTCTCATTTTCTGAAAGTGATCCATCTATTTCACTTCTTAATAGGAAGATATATTTCGTACTTATTGATAAGATCATATACCTTTATAATTATTTAAAGATCGCTACTAAATAAATTTTTCTTTGTTGTGTACAGTATTGTATGTTATTGAATTTCAAAAAACGAGGACTGCCACATGCTCACATTTTATTGTTTTTACATCCTAAGATAAATAAATTTTTCTTTTTTGTGTGCAAGATTGTATGTTTTGAATTTCAAAAACGATGACTGCCACATACTCACATTTTATTGTTTTTACATCCGGAAGATAAAGCTAAAAGTGCTTCGGATATAGACAAGATGATATCAGCTGAATTGCCAGACAAAGCCAATGAACCTCTACTGTATGATATTGTAGTCCAAACAATGATTCATGGTCCGTGTGGTGAGAAGAAAAAGGGTTCTCCATGTATGGACACTAAGAAGAAGAAATGTGCAAGGAAATTTCCAAAGGATTTTTGCAGTGAAACGACATTTGATGAGAAAGGTTTTGCAGTTTATCGAAGGCGAGATAATAAAAGAACTGCTGTGGTGGGCCGTCAAAATCCGGTTGAAATTGACAATCAATGGGTTGTTCCTTACAACCCTGAACTTACCAAAGAATTTCAGTGTCACATCAATGTTGAACATTGTAACCCGCACGGATGATTAAGTACTTATTCAAGTACATTTCAAAAGGGCAAGATCGAGCTATTATTGTTGAAGAAAATAATGTCTATGACCAAGATAACCGTAAGCCGGTCGTACATCAAGTTGATGAGATTAAGCACTATCTAGACTTCAGATATGTATCTGCATTAGAAGCAAGTTGGAGGATTTATGAATTTGACATCCAATCTGAGATCCTTCATTTGAAAGAATGAGTTTCCATTTTGAAAATCAGCGTAATATTGTTTTTCGTGCAAATGGGGATCCAAATTGAAATTGTTGCAAGTGAAAAAAAGACAAAAAACTATGTTCACCGAGGGATCGTGATAATGAAAAAAGACCAGTGGAAGACATCTTACATATGTTGACTTCCCTTTACAATTTGTGTGGGACAAAATGCAAAGGTTTCAATACATTACAATTTCCAAAGAAAAATTTATATTTGAAATTACATATAAAATTTATATTTATTCATAACATACATATTTGTTAATTTTTTCAGGGAATGGAAAAGAAGAAGCCAAGGATTGAAGATTGGAAGAATATTCTATGCTCACCAACACAAGGGGAAAGATACTATATCGTGATGCTTCTAAACATTGTAAAGGGAGCTAGAAATTTTGAAGAAATCGAAATCTGTTAGTGGTACTCTCTATGATGATTACAAGTCGACTTTGCCGTTAAGCTTTGGTCTTTACAAGATGACAATGAATGGCATCTTGCCATTAAAGAAGCAGCTGAATGGTCTTCCAGTCCGTCATTACGCCAATTATTTGTAACACTCTTAGTGTTTTGTGAGTTATCCAATGCTATTGATATGTGGAACTGCCATTGGGAGTTACTATCTGATGATATCTTAAGGGCTAATCCAAATTTATCTGAATCGGAACTGGAAAGGAAAACACTTCTTGAAGTTGAAATTCTAATGAACGAGAATGGGTGGAGTCTAAAAGATTATAAGTTTGATATCCCGCAAGCGGATGAAGCCGAAACGAATGATACAAGAGGAACTAAATTATAATTGCAATTTACTTTCCTCACAAGCATTTTACGGCTTCATGGTGGATTGAATGTCGAACAAAAACTGTTTTGATCTTGTCATTAAGCCATTGAAAGTAATGCCGGAAGTCTCTTCTTTGTATATGGAAGTGGAGGAACAGAAAAACTTATCTATGGAATACAATAATGCAAAGTTAAGCTCACGAAGAAAAATAGTTCTACCAGAGCATCATCAGGCATAGCATCTCTTTTATTACCAGGTGGTCGAACTGCCCACTCGAGGTTCAAAATTCCCATTCGATCAGATGAATCTACAACTTGCAATGTTACACTAAAGATGCACTTGGCAAAACTCATTCAGAAAACAGATTTGGTCATATGGGACGAAGCACCAATGAGTAAGAAAAATGACTTTGAGTCTGTTGACAAGACATTTAGAGACATAATGTCTGTGATTGATAAAAGCTTGAAAGATAAACCATTTGGCGGGAAAACAGTTGTTTTGGGAGGTGACTTCAGTGCAGGCAGCTTCCATTATAGAAAAAGGCTCAAGAGAAGCTATTGTATCAGCTTCGATAAACAGATCCTACTTATGGCGTCACTTCAAGGTTTTTCGTCTTTCCATAAACATGCGTTTGAGTAGAATAGATTCTACATCACCAAGTACCCAATCCGATGTAGAATTTAGCAATTGGATATTAGCTATTGGTGAAGGAAAACTGCCCAGTCAATCATTATGCGAAGGGGAAGAACCATCATGGATTGAAATACCTGAAGATCTAATTATTCGTTCAGAAGGAGATGGGATAGAAGAGATTGTAAATACTGTTTATACAGAACTTTCAAGGAACTACAAAGATGTAGAATACTTGAGAAGTCGATGCATTCTGACACCTACGAATGCTTCTGCAGATGAGTTAAACAAATACGTTCTCTCATTAATTCCAGGTGAAATACATGAATACTTGAGTGCAGACACATTAAGTGCGGCATCTGATAAAATTGCAAATCAAGACATTTTGTATCCTACAGAGTTCCTTAACACTCTTCAAATATCAGGGATTGCGAATCATCAAATTCAACTAAAAGAGGGAGCTCCTATCATGCTTATTAGAAACATAAACCGTGAGTAAGGGACTTTGCAATGGTACTTTCGGATGAAAGTGACAAAATAACAGATTATGTCCTAAAAGCAGAAATCATTCTTTGGAGTAATGAAGTGGAGATGAACACACCATTCCTCGGTTGTGATGAAGTCGAAAATAAAAATTGGCCTTTTGTCTTCACTACTAACGCAAGATCCAATAAAGCTTTGTTATTGTATGACAATAAACAAAAGCAAAGGCCAAACTCTAAGCAATGTTGGAGTATATCTCAAAAATTCAGTATTTTCGCGATGGGCGGTTATATGTTCGCGATTGTCACGTGTGACTTCACGCTCGGGCGAAAGATTTTATTAAAACGACGAGAAGACAAATTGCATCAAGATACCAAAAATATTGTCTTCCAAGAAGTCTTCAACAATCTTCCTTGACATTCTCTACTCATCAATTGTCATTGTAAGTTTTTTTATTTACCTTTCTCTATTATTATTGTTAGCGTTAGAGGTGCGGTGCTTAAGCACTTTGTCCACTTCACCCCTCGGCTTAAAACAAACTTGGTTAGAGTGAACATATCTCATATATCCTTAAATTCTGGATCATGGTTAGTTATAATAGTGTCCTTTTATTATTCTGTCTCATTTTCAATTATCCGCTTTATTTAAATTTTTGTATCGAGTCATTTTGAATGTTCTTATGACACATTTCTTTAACATACTTTTACACCTCTGTTGGTAAACTAATATTATTTATTTCATCTTTATCGAGCAGATTCTTTCTTCTAATATATATATTCACTTCCAAGTAAAAATTAGGCCACCTCATTTGAGGCAATCAGTGTTTGTTTTGACTTTATTTCCTATCTCTACAATGAAACAAGAAGGTGGAAGCATTAAATCAACTACAATAACTACCACAAAATTGAAACTCAAGTAGCAACTCCAAAAGAAGAAACCACTACTTACAATGCGAGGAGATGGAGAAGGAATTGTTGCTGTTGTTAGTTAGTTCTGGTGGAGAAAGTAGGAGAAGATATAGCGGAGTAAGACAAATCCCCCCAGGAAAAAAATTGGTAGCAGAAATAACAACACCTACAGAGTTCTGATATAACTAGAGACTATATTCAGTATTCCCAGTTTCAGCAACCGATTCGAAATATAATATGAAATGAGATAAGAAAGCGTCATGATTATACCTCTTTCGGTGGGAGGAGTGTTTTCATAGGAGTGGCACTTTCTGTGTTGCTATCTGTTCTTCTGTTTTGGTTTTGTTGCCTTCGTAGACTATTAGCTTCTAGCTAATTGATGTATCTGTTTGCATCATATCAATAGATTAGAAAAAATTGGATATTATCAATTTATTAAGTTTTATTGGTCGAAAAGATATATATCATTTATGTTTTATTTTTCTCCCTCATTATGTTGACAATTGCTAAACTCCATATCCTACTTACAAAGAACTACCCAAAAGTCCGAACATACAAGAAGCATACCGTGATTCAACTTCTGGACCACACTCACCCTAAAATACGATACCCCTTCTACTTACGGTTCATATAACAAGTACTTGCTGTCACACCAGAAATACGCTTTTACACGGTTTGACCACATTGTACTTACGATTAAGCCATATAACAAGTACAAGATGCTTGCGGCATTTTCCGATGCTTGCACCAAAAATAGGATCAACGCAAAGAATGAGGAACCCATTAACGTGTCAACAAAAAGGCTAGAGTCGCCTGATTGTATCTTACATCTTCCTCCTCACACCCACCGTGGTGAGTCCAAATATATTCCGCTAAACCATAAGTGGAACACTATATACTTCATTTGTCAAACCCGGATGTAATTAATCACGCTTGCCGAGCAAAATTACTATCATTTTTTGTGCCATTTCTTAACGCCAGTGAACTGTTCTTTTTGCCAACCATGTTCCTTCAGAACACCCCCTACCTCTTCCGAGGACTTGATTTGGTGCGTGTACTATCATATTAGACTTCGGGGAGTTACTTTCGGGAGTTTGATCTCTCCATAACACTATATGCTCCTTGCCTCTCACTGGGACATTCTTTGTACTGGCAACAGCTGAACCAAAAAAGGCATGCATCTGCCCGGAATCATAAATCCTGTTCCATTGATGAGCCAATATCTTTTGCATGTGCCAAAGGCAGGTTAACTTGCCTACAAGAATCAGAATTTCGATTCCATGATGATTGGATATCATCCATCTCTCCACCTCTGCCCCACTTTCCTATTTCAAATAAGGAGCTATATGATGTTGTAGGTCTCATATTGTTTGCTGCTCCATTTCCTCTGCCATATCCACTTGCCGCAGGAGAACCATGTAAAGACTAAATCCTCCTACGCAAGTCGGGAGTTCTGTTCCATTGTGATTCCAAAGTCTTTCCTATACTTCTCCCCCACTTACCAATTTCCAATACATTATTCGCTGCTCCAATTCCTCTATGAGAGTTGTTGTGAGTAGAGTGAATTGCTTCTATATTTCCTCTTCCCCTGCCTCTCCAAGCAACACCTATCTTTTCTTGATTTTGCAAATCGCTGATAGCATGCGGTAGGCGATCCGAAACCCTATCTTGCCTTGGGTGTCAGTGGACGGTGGAATGTTACAAAAACTCAAATATTCAGAGGAAACTTCATGAATACAATCGTATTAAAAATCTTTAACTATGCTCCAATGACTTACAATCCCACATGACTTGATGCGTAAGCAGGACATATACCTTCACATAAGCACTTCCAAAGTTTATGGAAAAGTGATTAAGTTATCCATTTTGCTTCTTTATGGTAGTCCCTTTTTAATGTCCACATTTTTTTTTTAGTTCCCACTTTTGATTTTCGTTTAAATTATTCTAATATATTGTATGACTTTTCAGTCTTTAATCACAACAGGACCAATTTCATTTACAAAATCTTCTCTTTTCACATACTCTACTCTAAAGAAAATTTCATTTTTTTGGGATTTAGTAATATGTAATTTATTTTAATCAATTTTTTTGGGATTTAGTAATATGTAATTAAGCATCAATATGACTATCACAAGTACAAATGCTATAGAAATATAAAGTTTATCTCAACTCACATAACTTTCTATGAATACATACCTTTGTGTACGCTATATCCTGCTTTTTCACATCAGTGTTAAGAAACAACCTTATCTTGCTTCATTGGTGGTTCAGATTCTTATGTTGAGTAGTTATTACCCTACATAAAAAGATAGTTACAAATATGATACAAATGACACATCAAACAATGGAATTTAGAAACACTGAACAGGATCGACTTTAAGCTTATAAAGAAGACCAGCCTGTCCTTATACAGACAAAAATCTAGACAAAAGAAGGCCAGGAAGTAAAGCAGAAAGTAAACGTAAAAAAAATTCGGAGTTTACCACCACACTAGCTAAAATAGGCCAAGAGAACCCAACACCAAGCCTCTCAGTTATATGATGCTCGGAGCTTTTTATCAAGATAAAGCACCGCACGGGACTGCAATTCCAACCCCAAGAATCGACCATGAACCGAGAAAAGAAGTCACCGCTCAATTTTAGCTACAATACAAGCCTCAAGAAGTTATCGGAAAGTAAAACATCAAACCTATGTTACTCACCCAAAGAAGACTAAATGCCAATAGAGACACAAATGTGATGTAATTTTTCCTCCCAACGCAATTATTCAACCACCGCGACAAAACACACGGGATTTTGCATTTTCATCAAATTCCAACAAGAAAATGATATACATCGGATAGGTGGTAGAGAAAGCCAAGCATAAGAGGTTTTGCCAAATAATAGTCTGATAATTGTATACCATCTCTTAAACACTAAATACCAGAGCATGGACCAGATAAAGAGAGTGAAACTCCACCTCCACCGCATTAGTTAACTTAACTGCTTGAGCATCTTCATAATTTCCACCAAGTTAATTTTTATTACCATATTGTACTGATTGTTATGCAGTGGTAATTATTGGCTTAATGGCAATAAATGACTCAAATACTGACCGAGTATCAGGTAATGATCTTATATGTTTATGCTACTGCAATATTTTTAGTGTACATTTATTTTGAATTCAATGAATCAATGTGTCACCGAGTTTTAATGATTTAAGCATATATCTACTAATCGAGGAATCTTTAGCCGCTTTTACAAACATTTGGCAAAAGTAGACGTCTAAAACTGAAATAACACATTTTCCTCTAATATAGTCAAAACCTCAAGGTAGGCCACTTCAAAGAATGTAATTGGAATTATCTGCAATAACTTTAGAAGGTCATAAAGATAGTGTTGCAATCCAGTTGAACTAAAGTCCGCATCTAGACTCATTTTCATGCGAGTCTATATTATTACTGTCTTCCGAGTGCATCCTACTTTATTTGAAATTTTTTTGAACTCATTTCATTGGATTTATTTCCCAAGGATATCAAACTTATTATTATTATTCATTTGAAAGGAAGTATTTGAAGGCTTCTGGAGTGAGGAAAGGAAAGCCACTGGTGACCGGCTCAATAAACACCCTTGGATTCGGAGATGGTTTTTCATCCTCCTGTCACTTGGAAATATGTTTTCTGCTCTATGTTATGATGATCATCATGACCTTACTTGAACATGGTCTATTCTATAGGCTCATACATCTCAATCCTTGAGAGTTGAGTCATAAGGAGACCGTAACCAAAGCCTGGTGATAAGAGCCCAAAACTGTAGTTTTAACCCCTTAATAATCATACTGTTAGACCAATTATGTGAATAATAAGTAAGAGTTAATACTGATTACGTGTTTTTATGCATTTCGGGCTTCAAAGTCCATTATGTGCGAAATGTGCCACATTAGCGAGATAAAGGAGCAAAAAGTCGTGAGAACTTCCGAATGCCATATCTTCGGATTCAGACCTTGGAATTGGGCCTACCTTATGTCAAAACGACCGGCTCGGAAAGAGCTTTGCAATGGTCCAAGCCTTGACCCAATCAGAGGAGCAGAAGTGGACGAAAAGTCTGTGGAAGCTAACTGCAGCTGAAGAGGCCTTTTTGGACTAAAAGAATTGGGTTTTGGGCCTGATTCTCTGGCCCAAAACATGGATCCAAGCCCATGCACGAATTTTGGATCTGGAAGGATAAAAACAAAAGCTTGACTCTTTGTTAATGGCAGTTAGGTTAGGAAGCTTATGTTAATGGAGTTTAGGGTTAGAAAAAGATAGATCTAGATTAGTTAATTACTTAGTTTTCATTCCATTAATTAGTTTCATTCTTTGTTTTAGATTAGTTATTTAAATCATTGAATATCATTCATTAGAAAAATAAAATAGTTGTTATTCATTCAATCATATCATTGTTATTTTTTATTAGATCAATAAAGTTAATCATCTTTATTCACAATCTTAGTTTTAAATTCAGTTTAATTTAATTATGTCTTATTGTTATTATTGTTCTTGTGTTGAGAATGGTAGTATAGAAATTTCACACCAAACACATCACTCTCACCATTGTTCCTTTTGGTTTGATTAGTTGAATTCTATTTAAGTCTTGAAGGTTTAAGAGTGGAACGAATTCCTTACTCATTATATTGCATGATTATGACTTGAGAGTAAGAAGAATTGATTTAAACGTAAGAACGGTAGAATTACGTATTAGTGTTCTTGTAGCATTAATATTTAGGATTCTATTGTTTTTTCTAATGTTGATAGTGTTCATGTCTTGATGTTGATAGTTCTGGGTTATGGGTACTAAACCTCTATTCTGGTCCTCTAAGTTCCCTTGTCCTTGATGTTGAGTTAACTGGTTGAAGTGTGGTGGTTGTGGTGGTGTTTGTGCATAGACAAGAGGACAATAGAAGTCGGAATGCTCAAGACTACAACAGACATTACAACGAGTAGAGTTAATGTTCATGACTGGAGTGGATTGTTGTTGAACAGAGATGGCATCTACCTTTTTAGTGAGGGCATCGATAAGAGTTTTAAGCTCGGGATCATGTTTAACCTCACGAGAAGAAGGAGAGGAGCGGGAGGAATCGTTACCTCCCCAATTGTTGTTCCTCTTAGATTGATCTTCTAAGAATGAAGCAATTGAAGGAGTAAAATCGCATAGCAAGGAGGCACCGGCAGCGGTGTATAAAATCGGTTTACGTGTTTGATAAGAGCCCAAAACTGTAGTTTTAACCCCTTAATAATCATACTGTTAGACCAATTATGTGAATAATAAGTAAGAGTTAATACTGATTACGTGTTTTATGCATTTCGTGCTTCAAAGTCCATTATGCGCGAAATGTGCCACATTAGCGAGATAAAAAGGAGCAAAAGTCAGTGAGAACTTCCGAATGCCATATCTTCGACTCGGACCTCGAATTGGGCCTACCTTATGTCAAAACGACCGGCTCGGAAAAGAGCTTTGCAATGGTCCAAGCCTTGACCCAATCAGAGGAGCAGAAGTGGACGAAAAAGTCTGTGGAAGCTAACTGCAGCTGAAGAGGCCTTTTGGACTAAAAGAATTGGGTTTTGGGCCCGATTCTTCGCCCAAAGCATGGCTCCAAGCCCATGCACGATTTTGGATCTGGATGTATAAAACAAAAGCTTAGCTCTTTGTTAATGGTAGCTGGTTAGACCTAAATTAAGATATAGAATTATAGATCTAGTTTTATTAATTAAATTAAGTTTTAGTTCCATTTAAATTTTGTTTTAGATTAAATCTCTACGAATCATTGTTCGGATTGATTAGATAAATAAAGTAGTATTTTTATCAAGTTCGAATTTGTCATTTCCATTTTAGATCTAAATTCAATTCTTGTCATTGTTTTATTCCAAACCATTAAATTAGATTCATTATTGCTAAATTAAGTAATTCTCGATTTCACATTTATGTTTAGTTTAGATTCAATGGTAAATGTTAGATTGATGACTCAAGGCTAAACCTCCATTAGAGGGGTTGATGAAGCCTTGATGAAACCTTAGTTGTTTAGTATAGAAACGTTGTAGCATCTATTCCACTCTGTAAGGTCGCGTTTAAGCCATGAGAATGGGTGGCCTCATCTCACATGCTAGTTAGTACTTGGTAGAAATGCCATGAACACTAGGGATTAGACTCAGAAATTCTTGCCGTGGAAAACGTAAGAATCGAGATACCACAATCTATGCTAGGTCATTAAGTTAGATTCGAGTATGATTCAATTCCCTCTAATTCCTTATCTAGAGTCAAACAATAGTATTTCCATAGCATTTGTAGTTCATTTCTAGTAATCATCTTAATTAAGTATCGTAGTATAATATTTCGTAAAGCTCTCATTGACTTAAGAGCGACTAGTTAGACTTAGAAAACAATCCATGCTAGGGAACTAGGAGTGGAACGAACTTCGTACTCCATTTAGTGCAATTCGCATTGAGAGTAGAAGCTTTGATAATCAACCACGTAAAATGATAAGTTTAGTTTACTTACGTTTGGATTCATCGTTCATTTCGTAGGTAAACTACTCATTTTTATAGTTATCAGATGTAAACCGATTTACATACTGTTAACTATGAACCAGCCATTAAATGCTGTTTGGGGGTGGTTTGATAAGAGCCCAAAACTGTAGTTTTAACCCCTTAATAATCATACTGTTAGACCAATTATGTGAATAATAAGTAAGAGTTAATACTAATTACGTGTTTTTATACATTTCAGGCTTCAAAGTCCATTATGTGCGAAAATGTGCCACTTTAGCGAGATAAAGGAGCAAAGTCAGTGAGAACTTCGAATGCCATATCTTTGGACTCAGACCTCAGAATTGGGCCTACCTTATGTCAAAACGACCGACTCGAAAAGAGCTTTCCAATGGACCAAGCCTTGACCCAATCAGAGGAGCAGAAGTGGACGAAACATCTGTCGAAGCCAACTGCAGCTGAAGAGCCCATTTTGGACTAAAGAAATTGGGTTTTGGGCCCGATTTTCCGGCCCAAAACATGGCTCCAAGCCCATGCACGATTTTTGGATCTGGAAGTATAAAAACAAAAGCTTGAATCTTTGTTAATGGCAGTTAGGTTAGGAAGCTTATGTTAATGGAGTTTAGGGTTAGAAAAAGATAGATCTAGATTAGTTAATTACTTAGTTTTCATTCCATTAATTAGTTTCATTCTTTGTTTTAGATTAGTTATTTAAATCATTGAATATCATTCATTAGAAAAATAAAATAGTTGTTATTCATTCAATCATATCATTGTTATTTTTATTAGATCAATAAAGTTAATCATCTTTATTCACAATCTTAGTTTTAAATTCAGTTTAATTTAATTATGTCTTATTGTTATTATTGTTCTTGTGTTGAGAATGGTAGTATAGAAATTTCACACCAAACACATCACTCTCACCATTGTTCCTTTTGGTTTGATTAGTTGAATTCTATTTAAGTCTTGAAGGTTTAAGAGTGGAACGAATTCCTTACTCATTATATTGCATGATTATGACTTGAGAGTAAGAAGAATTGATTTAAACGTAAGAACGGTAGGATTACGTATTAGCGTTCTTGTAGCATTAATATTTAGAATTCTATTGTTTTTACGGTTATCAAATGGCGCCGCTGCCATCTTAATCTCGTTCAAGACAAGAATTCAATTGATCCAACACAAGGAACAATCCCCCATTCTCTACCCACCCGCCCTTTTAATTTTTCATTTTTGTTTCTTGATTTTTGGAACTGTTCACTGTTTCAGGCATAGGGGCTGCGGATTCACAGAGAAAAACACTACGGTGAAGGTATTTCTAAATTTTCGAAAATTCTGAAAATATTCATACATAATATTTAATGTGTTGTTGATTTACTAGAATATTTTCAGATTTTTCAGAGTTGGTTTACCTTGTAAAAAAATACGATCTTTACAGTGCTGCATTTCAGTTTTCACACCGTATGTTCTTGAAAAACAGACGAATAAGGTTACTTAGGGAGTTCTAAAAATTCTATAATTTTTACAGAAGTATCTATCCTAATCCTGGAGTTTGTAGTAAAAATTTGATGAGTTTTTGATTTGTTTTGACCACCTAAATAGTAGAGTGTTTCCAGTGTGTTTCTGCAGTGTTGCAAACAATTAATATCTGAAACGCCAGCCAATAAGGAGAGGTTGTAGAACTCCAATTGCTCTAAATTTTTTACAGGAACAACTAGGATCTGTTAGGAGTCTCCAGTAAAAATTTGGAAATTTTTGGATTTGTTTTGATGGGTTAACCATTCGGTTGTTTGTATTGTGTCTGAAAACGGTTTCGCAAACTTTGGAGGGCTGTAGAGGGGCTTTCGCAGCTCCGATCGATCTGAAATTTTACAGGCTACTTGATAGACGTCTTAGAAAATTACTGTAAAAATTTCAGATTTTTTGGAGTACGATAAAAGGCCTAAAACTTGAAAACCCTGGAGCGCGCCCGCGCCCATGTTGAGCGCGACCCGCCCTTATTCACCGTAATTTCAACTTACCTTGGCCGGCCGCGCCCTACCCGCCCGCAAAGGAAAATTCATCGAACAGCCCAATTTTCATAGGAAAATGTATATTTCTATTCCTTAAAGTTATTAAGTGTTTCTAACTTGTTAAATACACTGAAATCAGATACAAGACGCTTTCGTAAGATAAAGTATTAAGCAAGGAGGCATTCGGTACTCCTTCTTTCACTCCTTGTTTCTTCACAAAAGGAGTTTTAATTCTAGTATAATCAGGCCTGTTTTCTTAAAACAAAATACCACACGCCTATCTAGAAATGTATGCTTAGAGTTGTGGTTGCATATTAATTTGCCCTATAGTATATTTGAAAAACCAATATGACATATCAATATGTAGACCAACAATCATATGATAATTATGCAAACCCTTCACCCATGTTCATGCTGTGGTAGTAATCTGACCATTGGGCTTCTCAATGCCCATCATATCAAGAGCAATCATGTAATTATTATGGGAACCCTTCACCATGTTCATGTTGTGGTAGTAGTCCTGATCATTGGGGGCTAATGCCCATCATATCAAGAGCAATCATGTAATTATTATGGGAACCCTTCACCATGTTCATGTTGTGGTAGTCCTGATCATTGGGCTTCCCAATGCCCATCATATCAAGAGCAATCTTGTAATTATTATGGGAACCCTTCACCATGTTCATGTTGTGGTAGTCCTGACCATTGGGCTTCTCAATGCCCATCATATCAAGAGTCGAGCCTACTTATAGGATATAATAATAATTATGAGCCTCAATTTTCAAATTTTTATAGTGACTCATACAATCAAAAATTTCCTAGTCATCCAAACTATTCATGTAATTCCACCAATAACAATCAACCAGCCATTCAGCCTCAACCTAACCCATCACAGTACGACATCAACCAGAGTCACTCAAACGCCAATAACTATGACTATCAAACACCATACCAACCAGACCCACACCACCAAGCTTCACCTCAGCTAACAACATTCGATGAAATGATGGCCCAAAACAAAATAATACTTCAGGAAATAAACCGAAACCTAAAGATACTAGGTTCACTCACCCGGACATTTCTACCATCCCGATATCAACACTATTCCCATAACTAAGCCCGGTCCCTAGTTCACACCTACCCTACATTTCATGAACCATTACCTTCCAAAGACCCTCCCATTAACCATGATATTAACTCCACACCCCACACCGGATGAGGAAATTCTTGTAGGCGACTCTTTTCGGACTAGTTTCAGGATGACCACTCAAACTTGAGCGATGTCTCCGAGGAACTTCCACCGATCCACCTCGACGATGAATATAATGATTACACTTTAGAAGATATTTATAAAGATGTGACGAAGGAAGAATTTGATAACTATTGGCATTCCGTAATATGGACCCTCCTCGTTGAGCATGTCCGGGCCTTTGAGTTTGCAAACCGCGACTCTACTGGATGATGTCTCGACACATCGAATGAGGCCATTGAGGATACTTGTAGTGTTTTAGAGGAAAAGGGTGAGGACATGGAGATTAACAATTCAAATCTAAAGGCATGAACAAGTTAATGTGCAAGAAAACGAGGAAGTTACATCTTTAGAGCAATGTGAATCTCAATTCAGTTTGGCGGTGAGGAAATAACAATGGAAGAAATAGAAAAATCTTAAAGATAAAGCCACAAACCATAACCTTGTGGATTCACCTAAGCCGGATGTAGAGTTCTTAAGAGCATGTGAGGATCCACCACCCAATGAACCACCAACCAACCACCATCCACCGAAAGTTACCACCTCCTATAATCCAACCATCTACCACAACTAAGCCATCCATTCACCCACCATTTAAAAGGAACCTCGATTTTGCCCTTTGAGCCAATTGCCTCGAGAGACCATCTATAATTTTTCAACCCTCACAATGAAGAGTGTTTGCCTAGCACACAATCCCACGAGTACACCATTCCGGTAATTGAGAGGCAAGCTCGACCGAGTGTGTAGTGAGAAACCTAGTTTGTCTTATTTTTCCTTATCCGAGCTTCATGAAAGACATCATGATCCACACTTCATTCCCTTCTCACCTAAAGTATCGCTAATTCATCTTTTGGTCATTCCAACTATTTAAAACAATTCTGACATGATGGTTTTGCATATGTTCTTTGATAGGATGCATAAGTTTTCATTCCTTCGCTTACATGTTTGCTTCCAATTATACAACATTATTCGTTTGGGGGTGCATTTAGTATCATGTTTTTATGGCTAGACCCCCAACTCTTCCGACTATTTGTTTATAGTTGACCACGCATCATCCACTTTGTGCCACCCCAGTTTCATGCTTGTTTGGGGGTGTGCACAGTCTAGGGGAATCTGACGTAAAATGACCCCACATTAAGTCATTTGATAACCGTAAAAACAATAGAATTCTAAATATTAATGCTACAAGAACACTAATACGTAATCCTACCGTTCTTACGTTTAAATCAATTCTTCTTACTCTCAAGTCATAATCATGCAATATAATGAGTAAGGAATTCGTTCCACTCTTAAACCTTCAAGACTTAAATAGAATTCAACTAATCAAACCAAAAGGAACAATGGTGAGAGTGATGTGTTTGGTGTGAAATTTCTATACTACCATTCTCAACACAAGAACAATAATAACAATAAGACATAATTAAATTAAACTGAATTTAAAACTAAGATTGTGAATAAAGATGATTAACTTTATTGATCTAATAAAAAATAACAATGATATGATTGAATGAATAACAACTATTTTATTTTTCTAATGAATGATATTCAATGATTTAAATAACTAATCTAAAACAAAGAATGAAACTAATTAATGGAATGAAAACTAAGTAATTAACTAATCTAGATCTATCTTTTTCTAACCCTAAACTCCATTAACATAAGCTTCCTAACCTAACTGCCATTAACAAAGATTCAAGCTTTTTTTTTTATACTTCCAGATCCAAAAATCGTGCATGGGCTTGGAGCCATGTTTTGGGCCGGAAAATCGGGCCCAAAACCCAATTTCTTTAGTCCAAAATGGGCTCTTCAGCTGCAGTTGGCTTCGACAGATGTTTCGTCCACTTCTGCTCCTCTGATTGGGTCAAGGCTTGGTCCATTGGAAAGCTCTTTTCGAGCCGGTCGTTTTGACATAAGGTAGGCCCAATTCCGAGGTCTGAGTCCAAAGATATGGCATTCGGAAGTTCTGCTGACTTTTGCTCCTTTATCTCGCTAAAGTGGCACATTTCTCGCACATAATGGACTTTGAAGCCCTAAATGTATAAAACACGTAATTAGTATTAACTCTTACTTATTATTCACATAATTGGTCTAACAAGATGATTATTAAGGGGTTAAAACTACAGTTTTGGGCTCTTATCAAACCACCCCCAAACAAATTTTGCTTGTCCTCAAGCAAAGATGAGAAATTAGAATAAGTGACCAAAAATGGAGTTCTAACTACTCGTTTTACTGAGTCGCGATTGCATTGACCATATGCAACAAGGCCTTAAACCACTAGGAATTCCCTAGTGGACGAGTTATAGCCTCGTGAGAGTTTTCCAATGAAGAAGGTACTCACAAACTTCATCTATACTACAAAATCCACTAAGAAAATAAAACTATTGTTTCCTTATTCATGCTCAACTATCTATACATCTCTCTAGCAATTACATAAGAATAACCCAAATAACCCTAAGCTAATATATGCATAATAATCAATCATCTAAAATAAACATATAACAATGAGTAATACTATGAAATGTAATAGCGGGACCGTTTTAAAACTTCGAATAAGCGCCCTTAAGTAGGTCCTCACATAAATGTCAAGACAAAACCACTCTGATTTTTCCACTCAAGTTTACATACTCCAGATTAATGCGGTGGGCACACTTTACCTTACAATCTCAATGACAACAAGGGAAGCCGGGTCGATCAAACACATCTGCCACTTACTTATCATCACACTAACCTATTCCTAATTGAGCTAGAGGTCTTTATTAGGTGTCATGGGATTAGGAGATGGTTTAAGAAGGAAGGAAATGGATATTATAGAGGACAAGTCCGAGATAATAGAGTCTTCATATTATGTAACTAGAGAAAACCTTGTTATTTACTTTTTTTCTACACTTTGTTTCCATCCTTAGCCATATTTTTTTAACTTTCTTTGGCCTTTGACTCCCTTTTATTCTATTTTTTTGAGTTTTTATTTATTTCTATTTTTTTTTTTCTTTTTCTTTTTTTTTTTTTTTTTTTTTTTCTTTCTCTTTGGATGGAAACTTCTTTTTCTTTATTTTCTCGAAGCAACTAACTAATTTTTTTGTTTACCGCGTGTTTTTCTCTTCTTCTTCTTCCTCATTCTATTCTCGGACTTATTCTAAATTGGGTAGGTTGATTTTTTTTTTTTGTTTTGTTTTTGTAACAGGGTAAAGGAATTGTGGTTTATGGAAGGCTAAAGAAAGGCTCGAGGGGCTTACTAAGCGGAAAATAATTCATAGGTTTGAATTTCTCGGCTATATCGATCCAAAGAGGGCCTAAATTCTCGCTTAGGATATGGCATAGTGATCAAGCAAGTGGACGCGTGATTTCTCTATCCGGATTTTACTTCTCCCTTGTGTCATTTCTCAAATATTTCGCTCATATAAGGCTTTTTAGGCTATATTCTCACAGATTTGTAGAATAAGTACTCTAGCCTAGATTTCAGAAACTTACTACTAACAATCATAGATACTCATGTAATATATTTATAGATAGATACAAAGATTATTACCTACATATTAACCTAAGTTTCTAACAATTATTCCGATGCAAAAGCTACGCGAGACTTCTAGATTGTTAAGAGCATAGAAAGAAAACAATACCAATATTCCTAAGTGTATAGCATAAACTTATTTATTTATATTTTTGAAATTTTAACTTGAAAACAAATGCATATTATACATATCTATTTCCTAACAGATGCCTTTTAATTACACGTATTTCTATGCCCCCAAACAAGAAGCATGCTTTGTCCTCAAAGCATTTAAATAAAGAGGGTAGAAAAATACCATGGAAATGCGTGAAATTCTGAACATCTGCAAAACAAGGTTAGAACATACTAATATAGGAAATAAAAAAGACGCGAACTCTATAAGAGTTCCACCCATTATGGGGTTAACGTAATTAAATTGCTGAGGCATATGCGCGCATTACTAACCTAAACTAAAAACTTTACCTCCACTCCAGCTTATCATCATCCTCCTCTTCTATAAAGAAGTGAGGTTCCTTTGGCGCCCCGCCATGCCATGATAATTTTCCATGCTTCACGCCATTTATCATCTATGATTGCTAACCTATTAAAAAGCCACTTGGTGGTGGATGGGGTGTAAGGTGCAACCCGATGAGGTTGTATCCTCCACCCTTGCCAAGTCATCGCACTCGGAAAGATCGGATAATACAATTGGTGGGTCTCACAATTTCGACCCCAACCCAATCCGCGGAAACGGGCACAAAAAATAGGAAAGAAACATAGCATAATACGGCAAACTAAAACAGCATAAGAAGGTACTTATGCGTCATGCTATGGGCTCGAGCTAAACTAGACATCAAAGTTCTCAAGGTCATGGCACATACGCCCCGTGGCTAAAGCAAGGAAGACGCTGCAAGTGGCATCATTCACGTAAGAAAAATGTCACTCCCCTAATATGTTTAGCATGATAAAGAACATTACCGTATCACATGAAGGGACAAGTTACCAAGGGCTACATTATATGTCCCTTGGTCCTCTACACGAAATTGTCGGACCCATAAGCCCTCATGCAAAAGTCATAAGTGTAGACATGAATATTATCTACCCAATAGCATCATGGGTCTTGTATTTCAGCGGGCATGGCAAGTCCAAGAACAAATGCTTGCAAGAACCATAAGCAAATCCCAAATTTTACGTGTGATCACCTCAAAACCAAGCACCATAAGTAGTGCTTTGAAACAAATCTTCAAAGATTGTTCCGTATCAATGTAGGAGATGTCATCTCAAAATTACGCCTGGAATAGCCGTGGAATGATCCGAAACTACCCGTAGAAAACTGGAATTTTTCTGGTCCACTAAGTCGAGCGGCTGGGCGCCAGATAGAGATGAAGTCGCTCACTCTGAAATTTTAGAAATTCAGTGTTTGAGCTGGTCGGTCGCCAACTTGCGCGCGCCGCTCTAAATAAATTTTCCAAAATGTGAAGGGCGCAGCGCGCTCGCCGCCAAAACCGAGTTTAGAGCAAAAGAAGGTAAAACTTGGAGTGAAAAACGTTTTTTTTACAAGGGAGCGAAAGGGGGTAAGAATAGGAAGTTTAGTGATCAAGCATGCAAAAACCAAACACCCCTCCCCAAACAAATTTTTGAAAACAGGTTTGTAAAAATTTGTTTTAAAACGTGGTCTTTTTAAAGTCGATTCCCTAGACTTAAAGTGATATATATGTATTTACATGCGCTTTCCCATATATCAATAATCTAAAAGTTGTGGGTCTTTCCACAAATAATTAACATGGAATGCACCATCAAACGTAATTAAGCACCAAGATTTTCTACCACGCAACTTAGTTGAATAAGAAGGTGTCCAGTGGAATGATCGTGGAGTAAATGAATGGTTTTGGAAAATACTTGGAATGTGGATAAGTGTGAGAAGGAAAAAATGGGAAAAATGGAAAAAATGAAAAAGTGTCCGTGGCTTGTCCTTGGGTGTTACTTCTTCACCAATTGGTTTTAGATAGTTATGAAGCATAGGAGAAACGCCAAGGTCAAGTACAAACTCAATGGTTCTTTGAAAAGGTAGGGCGCGAGGACATGCGATGGAAGGTGAATGAGTGACATGAGGGATGTGAGGTGGGTGAATGGTGTTCAACTAGTGTTCTTAGGTCTATGTCATCGAGGCCTTGAGATATGCAAGACATTCCTCAATAGGTGGGTAAGAAGAATCACCGGGATAGAGGGGGCTAAAAATTCTTCTTCCGCCATGACGCCAAGAGATGAATGGATGTCAATAGGAGAAACTCAAGAGTCGAAGGAAATCTTCCTCGATGTTATCTACGCCTAGGGGAGTAGAAATTGTGATCCTTGTCTTCTTCCATAAGAGGGGTATCTACTAGTGTGGGGACTAAAGTGTCACCGCAACTAATGTGAGGTACAAAACTCTCAATGGACTTCACTTCTCCTTCTATAGGCAAACCTAGTTGTCCCCTGCTTTTGTCTAAACATGTTAACTTCTACGTAAAGATTTCCAAAAGAAAGAGTCATTGAGCCATCCCGACAATTGATTTGGGCATTGGCGGTTGCCAAGAAAGGACGCCTCTAAGATGATGGGAATGGAATCATGAGCAACTTCGTCGTCAAGAATAACAAAGTCGGCCGGATAGTAAAAATCCTCGAACTTTAACAAGAATATTTTCATCCGGAGAAGAAGCGCCATCTTAGTTGCACTTTAGCATCGCTTTCTTTGTAGAAGTAGTTATTTTAAGTCCCATTAAACCCACCCACCCTTGTTTGATTCATACCGTGGTTGCCGCTTTCAGTTTTGGAAAAATTCGAGAAAAAATTCACCGCTTAAAACTAAAGAGAATATACCGACCACTTAAGTTAATCGGAATTTCGTTTACAACGAATGCCAAGGCTTTAAAGAGAGCGACCAGCCGCTTAAGTTACCGAGCTCGACTTTAATCGAAATACCGCCCGCCCGGAAGATAAGCGAGCCTTCTCAAAAAATTCGTGATTTCCACGCTTTGTTTTGAACTGAAGTTGTCAAGCTTTTCAGTGTTCTAATCTCTTTATATACAATCGAACACGCCATATTAAAGACGCTATTCATAAGCGGGCAAAGACGCTTATCGTATTCCTTTTCTTCCATACCTCGCATTTTCCGGTTAGAGGTTTTCTACTAGTATATCGAATTGTTTGGAGTGTTACATGTTTAGTTGCTTAACTTAGTCTTGCATGAGATTAAGGTCTGGTCGAACAAAAACAACAAACGTAATTACACCACAACAAACAAGTCTATCTAGTACACCACCCACGACACCTCTAACTACTATCACACACACCATACCTGACATAATGGCTGAAGAAAGAGAGACTCCTCTCTCCGACTTCTACAAAGCTTTGAGCGATAGCCCTAAGTCTTGCATCGTTCTAGCAGACCCAACGGGGATTTTCGAATCCCCCCAAATATATTTAATCTGTTACCCGTTTTTCATGGGTTAGACCATGAAAAACCCTATCAGCACATGCGTAGGATTGAACAAGTCCTTACAACATTCCACCACCCTACGGTTGGTAATGATCGGAACAGATTAAACTAAGGGTATTTCCTTTCACATTAGCCGATAAAGGCGTCTTGGTTAACTGCCCAAAGCCTAGTGCATTGGGACACGTGGGCTAAACTTGTTCACTGTTTATGGAACATTTTTACCCACCCCTAAAGACGGATGAAATGCTTTCCAAGATTCATTTCTTCCGGCGTAACCCCTCATGAATCATTTTCTCGGGCATGGAATCGTTCACCGATCTCCTTATAGAGTGTCCACACCATAACCTAGCAAAGACACGTTAGTTCGTGCCTTTTCAAAGGACTTCAACATCACCATAAAGAAGTCCTTGACATAATGAATGGGGTAGTTTCCTAAGTAAAGGAGCCTCGGAGGCTTACAAATTTTAGAAGACCAAACTAAACGGAATAATAATTGGGGAGTGATGATATCCCCGCTCCGCTAGTTCTTCTTCAACAGTCCAAGGCCGCTAGTATGTTTGAGAATAAAACCGATCCGGACCTTTAAAAATTTAATCGAATCTCTAACTAAAAAGTAGAGGCTATTTCGCTCAACAAAAGCCTATCCCGTCATGAATGTAAACTCCAACCCATGTAATTTCGTTTGAGTCCGAGCACCTCGACAATTATTGTCCTCTAGCTTATGAACAACAACCACCGGAGCAAGATAATGTTTACTCTATTAATAACTATCCTATTCCTAACCCCGAGACAACAACATCCCAACTTCACTGGAGAAATAATCAACAAGTAACACCTCCGTGGTACAATAATCAAAACGCGTTAGGCAAGCAAACAATTATAACCAAGCTCCACTTAGGCAAGGACAAGGACAAAGTCAAGGGAATTATAATAATTATAACAACCAAGCGCAACCTAGGCAAGGTCAAGCACAAGGTCAAAATAATTATAATAATTATAATACCAATAGAGGTATCGTTTAGGTTAATAATAATAACTATCACAACCCACCCATAAATAATCAACGAGATAGTTCCAAATGATTCACCCGTGACTACTATACCTACACAACCGATCGTTATAGGCGCTTTTATACAACTTACCCAACAACTTTTCCAATCAATGACTAAATCAAACCAACAGATTTTACAATCCATAAATCAGGGCATACAAATGCTTAGCCCAAGAGAAAGCCCAACCAAAGGCGTGTTTCGTGTCAACCGATACCAAAACCTAAAACAAAGAAACACGGCCTTTGAGGTAAACGGTAATTCTAGTACGGAAACTACAATCGTAGGTGACCTAAATGCCATCACCACTCTCGGCTTCGGAAGAAGTGGTTGATAACAACGTAAACTTCCTCTATAGTTACCCCATCAAGATTCCCTACCCAAATATCGAACTAGATACCGCAATAGAAACGAAGAGCCTACCACGGTAGAGGTACCGTTAAACCACAACCAAAGAAACCGAAAGCCAAGGTTACCGCGACAAGTAGAGCCATATCACGAAATATAGAGCTTAAACCACCGTTCCTCAAAAAATTAGCCATGCTAACTAGGGATACAAACTTTGAGGAAATTAGGAACGTTTTCAATAATCTAACGATAAACCTCCCTTTTCTAGAAGCTATTAAAAAGCTTCCTAACCACGCTAAGTTTCTTAAAGAGTTGTGCACTACTAGGCGTAAGACTAACATACCCAAAGACGCTTTTAACCGAGCAGTTCCCAACTTTATCCAAAATAATGGAATTGTTAAGTACAAGGACCCCGGTCGCCCCATCAGAAAATGCACCTTAGGAGATTCCCACACGGCGACGCCGCTTTATTAGACCTCGGGGCGAAGTGTTAACTTACTCCCGTATTACTTGTATAAACAAATAGGTCTACAGAAATGCAACCTACAAAAATAACGCGTTGCAATTAGCGGACGTGTCAATTAAGTATCCTAAAGGTGTAGTGGAAAACGTGCTTGTTAAGGTTCGTGGATTTTACTATCCCTGCTGATTTTGTTATCCTCGATACAAAAGTCGCTAATGACTCAGCACCGATCATCTTAGGGATTTCCTTCTTGGCAACCGCCAATGCGCTTTATAAATTGTCGCGATGGAAAGATGTCCTTATCTTTTGGCCATCTTTTCCGTCGAGGTAAATGTTTTAAAATGATGAAACAAATTACGGATTCGCTCTATAGATGGGGAGGTTAGCATGATCGGTGAGTTTAGCTCAAGATTATTTTAACAACACGCTTCCCCGAAAACAATATGTACAAATTCCTTTCTTTTGGAACTTCTAATTTTGTGAATGACTCCTACTTAGAGGAGGTCAACACCATCCTGGAGTCCACACCAATTGTAGACCCGTCGGTTGCTCCATATACCGAGTATGAAGACTTGCTACCTAAGCAAGTATTCATTACGCAAGATAAGGACACTTATGAAACATCAACGGACATTCCGCCCACACCAGTGCTTAAACCTCTTCCCCCTGAATTAAAATATATTCAACTTGATCCGGATGGTAGTCACCCGATAATTATATCTTCTCTGTTAACTAAAGATGAAGGAGACATGTTTAATAAGGGTGATTAGGGAACATCGGTCTCGATTGGTTGGTCCTTAGCCGACATTAAGGGCATCGACCCTAATGTTTGCACTCATCGTATCCATTTGGAGGATAACGAAAGACTTCTCGCGAACCTCGCGGCCGCTTGAACCCCGCCATGAAAGAGGTGGTTAGGGAAGAAGTCTTTGATTACGGATCGCGGGTATTATATACCCAATCTCCGATAGCGAATGGGTAAGTCCCATTCATGTAGTTCCTAAGAAGTCGGAATTACCATGGTATCGTATCGGGAAGGGTGACTATGTTGTCACTCAAGGTCCTATGAAATGGAGAATCAGTATTGATTACGACGTTTAAATGCTATGACACCTAAAGGATCACTTTCCCCTTACCATTTATAGATCGATGCTTGAACGCCTAGCTGGTCATGCCTTTTATTGTTTCCCCGGATGGCTACTCCGCTATTTTCAGATTATTATTGATATTGATGACCAAGAAAAGACAACCTTCACATGTCCCTTCTAACATATGCCTATAAACTAATGCCTTTTGGCCTTTGTAATGCTCCCCGTACCTTCCAAATGGGTGTATGCTTCATATATTTAGTGACATGGTAGAAATACTTTTATGGAAGTTTTCATGGATGATTTTTCTATCTATGGAGACTCCTTCACGCATCGCTTGTCTAACCTTGCCTAAGGTTTTGACACGGTGTGAAGAAAAGAGCCTCGCTTTTAAATTGGGAAAAGTGTCATTTCATGGTCAAAAAGGGCATAGTACTAGGTCATATTGTATCTAGTGATGGCATCGAAGTAGATAAAGCCAAACTAGATAAGATAGCGACCCTTACCTAAACCACGGACTGTCCGGTGAGATTAGAGCCTTTCTAGGCCATGCAGGTTTTATAGGCGGTTCATTAAAGATTTTTCAAAATAGCTAGGCCTTTAACTAACCTGCTTTTGAAGGATGCAATCTTTGATTTTAATTTTAATCGTAAACAGGCTTTTGACACCTTAAAAGCCGCCTCTAACCATCGCACCTATTATACACCTCCCCGATTGGTCAAAACCTTTCAAACTCATGTGTGATGCTAGTGACTATGCGCTTGGTGCCGCCTTGGGACAAAAATAGATAATAAGTCCACTGTTATTTATTATGCTAGTAAAACATTAAACGATGCTCAACGGAATTATACAACTACTGAAAAAGAATTTTAGCTGTCATTTATGCTTTAGATAAGTTTCAGTCCTTATTTGGTTGGTTCTAAAACTTTAGTTTACACGGACCATGCAACCGCTTTGTAGGTACCTTCTTGCAAAGAAGGATGCTAAGCGCAGATTAATCCGATGGATTCTTCTCCTGCAAGAGTTCACATTAGAAATAAAGGAAAAAAGAGGGGTCGAAAACGTAGTTGCCGACCACTTATCTAGACTTACAAATGACGATAGTAGTGATTCTGAGTCCATACCTGACTCTTTTCCCCGATGAGCATCCGTATGCTATTTTTTCATCACCATGGTATGGGACATCGTGAAATTATTTAGCGGCTGATGTTATGCCTTATAATTGGACAAGAAATGAACGTAAGAAGTTCTTGGCGAGTCAAGTTATACTATTGGGATGAGCCCTACCTTTTAAGTATTGTGGGGATCGATTATTCGTCGTTGCATTCCCATTGGGAATATAATGAAGTTCTATCCTTCGCCATGACAAAGAGTGGGTGGCCACTTTAGTGGAATGAAAACAGCCGCTAAAGTTCTTCAATGTGGATTTTATTGGCCTACCCTTTTTAAGGATGCCCAAGTGCATTGCAAGACGTGTATTCGCTGCCAACAACTTGGGCTTAATCACTAAGCATAATATGATGCCATTAAATCCAATCTTAATAGTAGAAATTTTGATGTTTGGGGTATTGATTTCATGGGCCCTTTCCCTGTTTCCCACGGTTATATTTATATTCTAGTTGCCGTGGACTACGGTCTAAATGGATAGAGGCCCTAGCTTGCGTAGCAATGACCATAAGACCGTAGTATTTTTTATTAAAGAATACATTTTCTATAGGTTTGGCATTCCTAAAGCCATCATTAGTGATGGGGGAACACATTTTTTGCAAATGTGTTGTTGCATCCCTAGTGAAAAAAAATGGAGTTACACACAAAATAGCAACTCCTTATCATCCACAAACTAGCGGACAAGTAGAAGTTTCTAATAGGGGAAATCAAAAAGATTTTAGAAACAACAAAGAAATCCCTCGATAGGAAAGACGGGTCGGTTGCGTCTATCGGATGCCTTATGGGCATATAGAACCGCTTTCAAAACTCCTATAGGTATGTCTCCCTTTAGACTTGTATTTGGGAAACCATGTCATTTGCCGCTGAATTAGAGCACCGTGGCTCGTGGGCTATAAAAGCCTTAATTTCAATATTGATGAGGCGGGCGCCAAACGCAGTTACAATTAAATGAGCTTGAAGAAATCAGAAGCGATTCTTACGATCTCGCTAAGGATTATAAAGCCAACATGAAACGCGGTTCATGATAAGCATATCCCGCGCGCGTGAAAGAGTTTGTGGTCGGACAAAAGGTTTTGCTTTACAACTCCCGCCTACATATTTTCCTGTGGAAACTAAAACCCGCTTGGTCCGGTCCTTTTCTCGTTATCGGGTCACCCCTTACGGGCAATTACCTTGGTAAATCCCAATGACAACAAAGCATCTTTCAAGTTAATGGTCAACGGTTAAAACATTTTCACGAACTTTTTCCCCCGATGTGGAGGAAGTCCTTTACGGGACCATCGCCTATGGACCGACCTTGTCATTTGGTGTACTTACTTTCATTTCCATATACCGATAAGTACACCATTCAGTAACCGGCCCTCCTTATGGAGTGTGTGGTCATGAAGTACCGGATCCTAAGTCCACAGTTCACATAATTCACGCTTTCCACTTTCGCATGTTTTTCTCGATTTTTGAGTCATGTTCCTCTATGGAGGAATTATGTATTTATTGTTTTTCGTGTTTCTTATAGTAAACAAATAAAAATAAATTAAAATTCATAAAAATCATAGACATAGCAATCCAACAAGTCTTGGGAATCGACTTTAAACGACCTGACGTTGTAAACAAATTTTGTGGTTAAAAATTTGTTTGGGGTGGGAAATCAGTCTTTCCATCCGGATTGCTCGAACTTTCTAGTTGTGTTGTTTAGGTCCATTAGTATAGTTCATTGGGGTTGACGTTATCAAATTTAGTGTTCATTCGCTCGCGATAACTTACGCCATGCACGCACTATGAGGCGTTTTCCACTATCTTATTCGTCACCCCGGTTGGAATCGAGTGTTTTATGGATCATTGGATTGGAAATTCTCTCCTGATCATTTCCATATGTCATTCGCAAGAATCGGACCGATAACGGCTGGAAATCTAGTTTGAAATTATACTTAAAAATCGACAAAAAGTCGAAAAATACGAATTGGGCTTGGGCCGACTTCACCACCTAGAAAAAATCGCCAGCGCCCCACTTTCCAAAACCAAATCGCGATCTTCTTCTTCTCCAGCCGCTTGACACAAAGTTTAAATCCAAACCCTAGCAACCCAAATAAAAAAAATAAAAAAAAAATAAAAATAGAATACATTCAAATAGAAAGACCACCCAACCCCATTGTCAAACACCAACACAATCTCCAACCGTTTCCACCAACAAACCACCCACCATTCGAAGTTTTTTAACCTGCCACGAACCTACCATAACCACCACTGTTGGTTTGGTTAGTTTTCATCAAACTCGATCCACCACCATCTACAAACCCCAAATCAAGAAATAACTTCAATGGCGCTTAACGACGAGAATTCTGCGGAAAACGCGCGTTTGCTTCCGACCGGTTTAATACATTTTATGACGCTGGAGATGTTTAAGAGAAATTGGAACGGACTGTGGTATTCGGCTGAGGAGGATTTCTATCACTTTGATTTGGTAGAACAGTTTTATAAGAAACGAAAGTGGAGGGAAATAGGATTTTCATTAGGATAGCAGAACGCGGAGGAAGTTACGAGGCAGGTTGTTGGTCGAGCTATTAGGAATCACCCCCGTAACCAACCTAGATAACGACCATTCGTGAATCCAAGAATACTGCAGTTCTGCTTTGATGAAAGATACGGTCATAGAGGGTGAATACAATACGATATCTCATTCATGTTAAGCCCGGACGACCACGAGAACCAATCAATCGGGCTCGCCGCTGGATTGGTAAGAACGCCCTCGGGAAAGACAAAGTCGGCGACATCGGACTTCAAAGTCGCCCGCGACGCTCTCGGAATTTGCAAACGAAGGAGTATAATTTCTGCATCCTTGATTTAATTTTGAATGTGATTAGAGGGAGTGGGAAAGAGCCCGGCGCCTCTTCCCGTATTGATCACTAAGATTATGCTCTCATTTAGAGCCGCCGCTAGATCTGTTCCTATTAAGATCAAATTGCCCTCTAATCCAAGTATTTATAAGGAATGCATTCAAAAGACTTGGCCGTTGTCTCCAGAGACGGAAGTTGAGTCGGATAATGTAGGGAAGATATGACATGGTTGGTTGAGGATAATTTTGATAGTCATACTTCTAATTTAGAATCGATTGATAATGCTTTGCAAACCTGGTTGCGATCACGCGTTATCATATCCGTGAAGACATTAGACATAGACAAATTGTAATTCGAATAAGCAAACGAACTTTCGGGCGAGAGTTGAAATGCTCGAAAGGGGTCGGGTCAAAGATATATTGTTTAACTTGGAGGTTATCCACAATAATCACCTAGCCCAAGATGCGTCACTCAAGACCGATGGAAGCCACATCATTGTTCAGATAGAGATGCTACGACGCATGCCACTTGTGGATGAGTCCGTCTCACCGAGTCTCGAGAGGTATGAGCGTCGTCGCCCGCTAGAGCCAGATGGCTCGAAGCCATTCGACACCACAGAGCAGTCTCCATCTCGGGGACCATCTTCTTCACACGCCTAGGTGTGCACCATCGGGCCAGGTCCTTTAATTACATTGTTTTATTGTTTTCTTAGTGGAATTTTATTTCAGTAGTTAGATTTGAGTATTAAGTTGTTTGTTTTAGATTGCTTGGATTTCATATTATTTTAATATAATTTATTTTGATTATCTTTCGTATAGTTGTCTTGGAGTAAAAGTTGAAAATTAGGCCGATACCGGCATATCTATGATTTTTTGTAGCGGTAGCATGATATGTAGGAGAGTTTAGAAGTTACTATTCTAAACCAAGTTTAAAAGATACCAGGGTTGTTAGGAAATCAAAGACATGGTTAGTTCCGTTTTTGGGTTTGGCAGTTTCCTATTTCCGAAATTGCCTTAAAACAATTTGGCAACTTGCCGATTCGTTTTGGAAACCCAGAACCTATTTAAACTTCCATCATACTACACTCACAACCCACACTACACCCCACAATCATCTTTCACTTTTCACTCCGACCCTTTTCTTTTTTTTTTTTTTTTTAGAAACTCATTTTCTGCACTTACGAAAGCCGCCTTCAAAAAGCAGCAGAGCTTCGCTCGCCCTTTACTTTTCAGAATCGAAAATTCACTAGAGAGGCCCAGCACCTTTCAGTAGAGCGCGACCAGCCAAACACCGGAAATCAAAAATCACGGAGAAGCTACCAAGTAGAGCGACCAGCTAAAACATCAGAATTTCAAAAAACCAAAGAGCGCGACTCGCGCTCTATACGAGCGCGCCCGCGCCCTCTTTAGTAAACACAGGAATTTTAGATTTTCTGAGGTTCTTCCAGGTTTTCGCAGCTATTCTACAAAGTAGTGTTGAGATGACACCACCTATAGTCATTCCTGAACAGTCTTTTGAAGACTTGATGGGAACCTATACCTATGGAGCATCGTTCCGCGAGCGGATCTTGCAGTTAGGATGGCGGCATCTTCTGGTGAGTGATGCCGATTCTTTTTCACCTAAGCTAACTGAATTCTTCTATAATAATATTACTTTTTTTTGTACCCAAGAAGGAGAACAAAAATTTTCCCTTACTATTGATGGTACGACTATGGAATTCAATAAGCACTTGATAGCTTTGGTTTCGGGATTGCCATTACCTGACCCTATGCACACGTGGGGATATATGACAGATAACTCATACCTATATGAATATGCCTATTTCCATGAGTATTATGGGGGAGGGGTATTTCGTATCATGGACCAAGACCAATATAACATCGCCCTGAGTAGCCTATCACTGAATGTAGGCACAACCATGTTGTTCATCATGATGAACATTCTAGGGGAACGGCAGTTTACTTCTGCCAATAATACCGCCGGTGACGTTTTCCTTTGCTTTTAGGCGAGGGACGTCGTAGGTATGACATTCCCCGAAGTTTTAGTTGCTACTCAAGCCGAGCCCATACCTTGAGGCATAAGTACCTTCTTATGCCTGTCTTGGTCTACCGCATTATGCTTGCCCTACCCGTTATTACGCGATTACCAGATTGGAAAAGGGTCGAAATCATGAGACCCACCAATCGTGGTAAGATCATTCCGAGCCATGACTTGGCGGGATGGCAGGTGCAACCACATTTGGTTGCTCCTTACACCCCATCGCACCAAATAACACTAGAGAGGTTAGCATTAGTTGATGATACCGCGTAAGGCGCGGCAAGTTGTTATGGCATGGCAGGGATCGAAAAGAACCTCATATAGAAGAGGAGGATGACGAGTAGATGTTGGGGTGCGCGTTTTAGTTTTAGTTAGTGTTAGCTATGTCCCCCAAGCAATTTAATTCTGTTAACCCCATAATGGGTGGAACTCTTATAGTGTTAAGTCGGTTTTTTATTTCCTATATTAGTACGTTCTAACATTGTTTTGCAGATGTTTCTGAATTTCCCGCGTTTCAATGGTATTTTTCCTACCCTCTTTATTTAAACGCTTTGAGGACAAAGCATGCTTTTTGTTTGGGGGGCATAGAAACACGTGTAATTAAGACATCTGTTAGGATATAGATATGTATAATATGCACTTGTTTTCTAGTTAAAATTTCAAAAATTCAAAAATATAAATAAAAAGTATGCTATACACTTAGGAATATTGGTATTGTTTTCTTTCTCCATGCTCTTAACAATCTAGAAGTCTCACGTGAGTCAAGCTGCATCGTAATAATTGTTAGAAACTTAGGTTAATATGTAGGTAATAATCTTTGCATCTATCTATAAATTTATTACATGAGTATCTATGATTGTTAGCAAGTAAGTTTCTCAAATCTAGGCTAGAGTACTTATTCTACAAATCCTGTGAGAATATAGCCTAAAAAGCCTTATATATGAGCTAAAACATTTGAGAAATGACACAAGGGGAGAAGTAAAATCCGGATAGAGAAATCACACGCCCACTTGCTTGATCACTAAACCATATCCTAAGCGAGAATTTAGGCATTTCTTTGGATCGATATAGCCAGAAATTCAAACCTATGAATTACTTTCCGCTTAGTCGCCACTCGAGCCCCTTCTTTAGCCTTCCATAAACCACAATTCCTTTACCCTGTTACAAAAACAAAACAAAATAAAAATCAACCTACCCAATTTAGAATAAGTCCGAGAATAGAATGTGGAAGAAAGAAGAAAAGAAAACCTCGTGGTAAACAAAAATTAGTTAGTTGCTTCAGAAAATAAAGAAAAGAAGTTTCCATCCAAAGAGAAAAGAAAAAAAAAAAAAAAAAAAAAAAAAAAAGAAATGAATAAAAACTCCAAAAAAATAGAATAAAAGGGAGTCAAAGGCCAAAGAAAAAAAAAAAAAAAAAAAAAATATGGCTAAGGATGGAAACAAAGTGTAGAAGCAAAAGTAATTAACAAGGGTTTCTCTAAGTTACATAATATGAAGACTCTATTATCTCAGACTTGTCCTTTTGAATATCCATTTCCTTCCTTCTTAAACTATCTCCTAATCCCCGCAACACCTAATAAAGACCTCTAGCTCAATTAGGAATAGGTTAGTGTGATAGTAAGTGGCAGATGTGTTTGATCGACCCGGCTTCCTTGATGTCATTGAGATTGTAAGGTAAAGTGTGCCCACGCATTACACTGGAGTAGCGAAACTTGAGTGGAAAAATCAGAGAGGTTTTTGTCTTGACATTTATGTGAGGACCTACTTAAGGACGCTTATTCCGAAGTTCTCGAAACAAAACCTCGCTAAACATTTCATAGTATTACTCATTGTTATATGTTTATTGTAGATGATTGATTATTATGCATATATTAACTTAGGTTTATTACTGTTATTCTTATGTAATTGCTAGTGAGATGTATAGATAGTTGAGACATGAAGGAGAAAACAATAGTTTTATTTCTTAGTCGTTGTAGTATAGATGAAGTTTGTGAGTACCTTCACTGAAAAACTCTCACGAGGGCTATAACTTCGTCCACTAGGGAATTCCTAGTGGTTTAAGGCCTTGTTGCATATGGTCAATGCAATCGCACTCAAATAAACGAGATTAGGTAGAACTCCATTTTTGGTCACTTATTCTAATTTCTCATATTTGCTTGAGGACAAGCAAAATGTCGTTTGGGGTGGTTTGATAAGAGCCCAAAACTGTAGTTTTAACCCCTTAATAATCATACTGTTAGACCAATTATGTGAATAATAAGTAAGAGTTAATACTGATTACGTGTTTTTATGCATTTCGGGCTTCAAAGTCCATTATGCGCGTGAAAAATGCCACTTTAGCGAGATAAAGGAGCAAAAGTCAGTGAGAACTTCGAATGCCATATCTTTGGACTCAGACCTCGATTGGAGCCTACCTTATGTCAAAACGACCGCTCGGAAAGAGCTTTGCAATGGTCCAAGCCTTGACCCAATCAGAGGAGCAGAAGTGGACGAAAAGTCTGTGGAAGCCAACTGCAGCTGAAGAGGCCTTTTTGAATCGAAGAATGGGGTTTGGGGCCCATTCTCCGGCCCAAAACATGGCTCCAAGCCCATGCACGAATTTTGGATCTGGATGTATAAAAACAAAAGCTTAGCTCTTTGTTAATGGTAGCTAGTTAGACCTAAATTAAGATATAGAATTCTAGATCTAGTTTTATTAATTAAATTAAGTTTTAGTTCCATTTAAATTCTTGTTTTAGATTAAATCTCTGAATCATTGTTCTTGATTGATTAGATAAATAAAGTAGTATTTTTATCAAGTTCGAATTTGTCATTTCCATTTTAGATCTAAATTCAATTCTTGTCATTGTTTTATTCCAGCCATTAAATTAGATTCATTATTGCTAAATTAAGTAATTCTCAATTTCTCACATTATGTTTAGTTTAGATTCAATGGTAAATGTTAGATTGATGACTCAAGGCTAAACCTCCATTAGAGGGGTTGATGAAGCCTTGATGAAAACTTAGTTGTTTAGTATAGAAACATTGTAGAATCTATTCCACTATAGAAGGTCGTGGTTTAACCATGAGAATGGGTGGGCTTACCTCACATGCTAGTTAGTACTTGGTAGAAATGCCATGAAAACTAGGGATTAGACTCGGAATTCTGCCGTGGAAAACGTAAGAATCGAGATACCACAATCTATGCTAGGTCATTAAGTTAGATTCGAGGTGGATTCGATTCCCCTCTAATTCCTTTATCTAGAGTCAAACAATAGTATTTCCATAGCATTTGTAGTTAATTTCTAGTAATCATCTTAATTAAGTATCGTAGTATAATATTTCGTAAAGCTCTCATTGACTTAAGGGCGACTAGTTAGACTTAGAAAACAATCCGTGCTAGAGAACTAGGAGTGGAACGAACTTATCTACTCCACTATATCTCATAGAATTGAGAGTAGAATAATCTTTGATAAACCACATATTAGATTAAGTTTAGTTTTACTTGCGTTGGTAAGTTTCATCGATTTATCTCGTAGGTAAAACTAGTCATTTTGAGTTTATCACCAAGCCCATCCTAGGATGCCTAAATCAAGCTCCACTGCACCCCCAAAGGCCCAGCCCATTCAAATCACCTGAAACCCACTAGAGAGAACATGTTTCTCTAGTCCATAGTTAAGGGGCACACACCCCCTATTTACACTACACCAAAGGGCGCACGCCCTCTGCGCGGTTATGATTTCTAAACCTTTTTCCAGGTCAGTTTTTGGACCTAAAAACATGTTGGCATGGTGCTCCAAGCTTCTACAAGATGTTGTAACTCGTTCTTGAAGGCGCTAGTAAGCGTAGGAAGGAGGCATACAAGTTCTCCTACTTCTACTCCTCGTTTCTTCTGTAAGAGGAGTTCATCATTTCTAGTAATAATCGGGCTTGTTTGATTGCGTTGGTTGTTTCTTTAAACTTAGATTTGAATTTTCATGAGATAAAAGTTTGTTAATAAGAAACTCTCTAGTGTATTTTATCATAAACATCAATTCACACGCCTATCTAGAAGATCACACACTACATTTGCACCAATGGCTGAAGAAGCGGAGACTCCACTCTCTGAATTTTACAAGGCCCTGAACGATGGACCCAAGTCATGCATTGTTACCGGTTTTCCATGGTTTAGACCACGAGAAACCTTATGAACACATGCCTATGATAAAATAGGTCTCACTAACTTCCATCATCCTAGCGTAATTCTAAAATAGGTTTACCTTAGGGTGTTTCCTTTCACCCTAGCCAACAAAGCGACATCATTGTTAACTGCTAAAATGACAAACTCTGTGGACACATAGGCTAAACTTGTTCAACTGTTCATGGAACAGTTCTACCCACCACTAAAGACAAATGAAATGCTTCAAAAGATTCATTTCCTTTACTATAACCCTCATGAATCCTCTTCAAAGGCTTGGAATTTGTTCACTAATCTTCTCATTGAATTTATGTACTATAACCTTGCAAAAGACACACTTGGTTGTGCTTTCTTCAAAGGACTTTCACATCATTATAAGGAGGTTCTTGATATCATAAATTTTTAGCAAGGGAACATTGGATGCTTATAAATTCTTAGAAGATCAATCTAAGAGGAACAACAATTGGGGGGGGGGGGGGGTAACGATGCCTCCTGCTCCACTCCTTCTTCGATCATCAACAGTTAAGGCTACTAGTATGTTTAGGGTTAAACTTGATCCCTAGCTTAGAACTCTGATCAAATCCCTCACTAAAAAGGTAGATGCCCTCTCTATTCAACAGAAGCCCACTCCAATCATGAACATCAACTCTACTCCATGTAATTTATGTTTTAGTCTTGAGCATACAAATTTCTATTGTCTTCTTGTTTATGAACAACCACCACCACAGGCTGAAGATGTTTGAACTTTTAATAACATCCTTATTGCACCTTAGAGACAACATCCCAACGTCAGTTGGCGAAATAACCCACAACAAGTCACACCTCCAAGTTTTGGTAATCAAAATGTTAGGCCTGCCAACAACTATAACCAATTTCAACCAAGACAAGGACAATGGCAAGGTAATTATAATAACAATATAGGTCTCCTCCCGGTAAATAACAACTATCACAACCCAATAGTTAATCATCAACGTGAGATAATACCTGTTACACAACTTGTGGCCGCTCAACCTTCCCAACCTGATCAATTCGATGCCTACATGCAAGCTTAACAACATATATTACAATCCAATCAGCAATCCATACAACAATTAGCCCAAGATAAGACCCAACTAAAAGGCGTATTTCCAAGTCAAGTTATACCTAATCCTAAATCATCAAACACAGCCCTTCATTTGGGTAAAGTAACTGATAATCCTAGTAACACTAATTTAAACCAGGGTGAGCTAAAGGCAGTCACTACCCTTCGTTTGGGTAAAGTGGTTGAAAACAAAGTGACTATGCCTGTTGATCAACCGCAAGTGGAAACTGAGAATGAAACCTTACAAGATTCTGTAATAGAAATTGAAGATCCTACACCTATAGAGGAACCAATTAAACCGTAACCAAAAAAGAAAATGGCAAAATATAACAACAAGGTTAATACTACTGTTGACCCTTATGCTAAGCATAGAGACAAACCACCATTTCCCCAGAGACTAGCCAAGTTAAAAAAGATGCAAATTTTGATGAAATTAGGGATGTTTTTGAAAATCTAACTATCAACCTACCTTTTTTAGATGCTATAAAAAAAGCTACCACAACATGCTAATTTTCTAAAAGAGTTGTGCACCACTAAGAGGTCAACAAACACACCAAAAGAAGCATTCTTAACTGAACAGTTTCCTTCTCTATTTTTTTGGAGAAGCAAATGTAAGAAAAGGAGTAATGGGGACCTTGAGGAGAAGAAAATGAGTAACTTAAGCTTACTCTAATTTAGCTCATTTTTTGATCCAGTACTCCATATTATTGCCGCTTTTAGTTAAATATGTTTGGTAAGCTAGTATTATCCTCTCCATCCTTTTTTTTTCATTCCCTTTCAGGTAAAATCCACCATTGATTAACAGTGGGTGTTCTAAAAGGTAAGGGAAGTAAATCATTCTTAATTTATAGTGTTGGGTAAAGAAGCGCTACATCTTATTTTCCTTTCCTTCTTCATTTCTTGTTTCGGTAAAATCCTCTTAAGTGAGTTCAAAACAAGGAAATACGCTGGTCATCTTCTTTGTTTGTCCTCTGAAGGTTCTTCGCTAGTCTCCTTACCCCACAGCTTCTCCGTCCTTTGTTTCGGTAATATTCTCTTTAGTGAGTTCAAAACAAGGAATTTCGCTGGTTATCTCTTCAGTTCATTCCCTAAAGGTTCCGTCTCTGCTGGTTCCCTGATGTAGTGTCATTCAGTTCAGTTCAAAACAAGGGGTTGTCTCGCTAGTCTTCGTCCCCCTCACCTACTCTATTTTTTGCTGGTTCTGCTTTGCAGTTCGTTCAGTTCAGCTTAAAACAAGGTTCTGTCATTCTTGCTTCTTTTTCTGCAGTATGGCTTCTACTCCTTTAGGTTTGGGCTATGGCAGAAACCAGGTGTTCTTTTATGGAGATTCATTAACCCAAGGTGGTAGGAATAATGTGATAGCATCGTTGGCTACTCCTGTTGATGCTCCCTCTTACGCTGCAGTCACTTCAACAAGATTGGAACAAACTTTCGATCTATCAAAGATCCTCATCCCTTCTACAAAGGGGGATAAACTAGCCATCAAAATACCGTTGAAAGCTATTGAAAAAGGTATTGAAGCGTAGCATGTCTGTGCCGTGGGACGGTTGGATATGCAAGTATCAACACCGGAAGCTATTAAAGCCGAGGTATATATGCAAAATGGGGACTTTCAGGTAAGGTAAAGCTTATACCGATGGGAAAAGGCTTTGTTTTGTTTAAGATGGACAATGAAGCTGATTTCAATCGAGTACAGTTGGGTGGACCATGGAGTATTGCAGGTAAGCCCATTCGGTTTAAGCTCTGGACGCTTAACTTTTGTACAGAGACATACAAGCACACTTCTACTCCTGTATGGGTTAGATTCCTAGGTCTCCCTCTTGAGTATTGGGAAGTAGAAACGCTTATGGCAATGGGTAGCGGGTTGGGAGGACCCATTCGGGTGGACAAAAACTCTGTTGAAAGAGATAACTATTTTTGTGCGAGTGTGTTGGTGGACATAGATCTCTCTAAACCGGTTCCTGACAAAAATTTCGTTAGAAGTGGTTGAGACTGGTTATGAGTTTTGGCAAGAAATTCGATTGGGGAAGATGCCAAAATTCTGCAACCACTGCAAAATAATTGGTCATACGATTAATGAATGCAGAAAAGTGACTGGCCATAATACAACTAGTGACAAAAGGTAAGGAAAAAGTAGTTGAACCTTCGCTTTCCAAGAGTCAGAGAAGGAGGGTAAAAAGGAGGGTAAGAAGGAGAGCTAGGGAAGCAGAATATTCTCGAGATACTCCAACCGTAGAAGCAGAACATGGAGATGATGTGCATACTATGGAAGTTATACCAGTACAAACTGAGGAAAATTGTCTAGGACATTCAGACCAATCTAGGGAACCTACTACCCAGTTTAGTAATGCAATAGTGCAGTTTGACCCTGACGAGTCGGCCGCAGTACAAGAGAGGGTGATGTTGGACTTGGTATTGGCCAATTCTGTTCCTAATGTTATGTTGGGTGACGATGATTCTGATAGGGTTATATACTAAAAGTATTACTTTTGTATTAACTCTAATTCTTTATATTTTAAATGAGAATCATATGGGCAAATGTTATGCATATTATATATGTTATTAGTTATATGCATGTGTCTAATACTTTATGTTGTAGATGATATGGTGTGAACACACAGAAGATCATATCATCAGTACCTTATAAAGTATAAGTAATCGTTCACAACCTAGATGGATTTGGACAAACCATTAGTACGGTTATAGTATAATCTGGTATTAGTCTATCTTGACTATAGGATTACACTAGTACACTTTGTGTGTATTGAACAGGACCAAGTGAGGTTGTTTCTCCTTATACTAACTATATAAGAGAACAAACGTCTATGTTATTATGGATGCTTGTCCTCCTAATCTGGATATAATAACGGGCACTTACATGCATTGTACATTGATTTAAATCATCAATGAGTGAGATTCATTGGTGAATCAACAAACTCGATAGATTGGGTAATGACATTGTATGTAAGGTGTGCTGTTGATTATAGAAGGAATCTGTGTCCCGCAAGAAGTCGGGTTGATGATGTCCACTTGAGGAGCTAAAAAAGATTGTCATATAAACCCTGCAGGTGGATTTATTCCAACATGACAATGAGGTTGAGTGGTACTACTCAAGGACATAAGAAGTTGATTAATGTAGTTGTCAGTAACTTGACTTAATCAACGAACATTCGATATCTTAAACACGGGGATATCAACCAGTATATAATATGGAGCCCATAAATGCTGACACGTAATTTGGGATTAGGGTGGTAGTGCAACAATGGTCTTTAATGGAATAAGCCATTTGTTGACGGACTTGGGTCGTGTGTTCTGGGCGAACATGGGAAGCCTAAGCCCGTCAGGAGGCCTAACCCTAATTTCTCCTCATGGTCCCTGTTGTAGCCTATAAATAGAATACTCTCTCTTTGGCCGAAATTCACTATTCATCTGAACAGAAACAGAGGCAAGGAAAGATAGATCTAAAATTGTATCTAGCTTTGTGAGAAAGAAGGGGATTGGTAGATCATTGTCCACACAATGTCCAATCTATTCTAAAGGAATACAATAGAAGATCAAGGGGTTGATTTCGGATTTGATAAAGCTTGGATTCTCAGAGTTATCTAAATTGGATTCAAAGGTATGTTTTCCAATCACAAATCGCGGACACCCATTAATTCCACTGCGCGTGGTGTTCGCGGTTTGTAGAAATAGTCATTCTGAAATAATGTTTCCTACAGATTCTTTCACTATTGGTGAAGAAATGCTCTATGTTTTGGACCATAACAGGTTTTCTGCTCTTGAAGAGGAGTTAGAAAATGTTCTTGACCCAAGTGAGATTTCTGAGGAGGAAACTGAGCACTTCCAAGATGAAGTTATTTTGAATGTGAATTCTTTGCTATCCCCTCCTCCGTCTGGTGTTGTAACAAGGGCAAGCACAAGGAGTAGGCAAGACAAGCCTCTTCAAACTGTGAATGCAAATTCTTTGCTCTCCCCTCCGCCGTCTAGTGTTGTAACAAGGGCAAGTACAAGGAGTGGGCAAAGCGAGATGAGACAAAGTGCTATCCCCAATCAAAGGATATCAAGTGGTGCTATCCCCAATCAAAGGATAACATTACAACAGAAAGTGCAGCATGTAAGTTCATCTAAGCAACCAAGCAGTAGTAAAAGAAGGGGTAGGCCCAAAGGGGCAAAAAATAAACGTCATTAATGTCTACACCAATCTGTGTGTGGAATGTACAGGGCACTAATGAAGTTCAAAAAGCTAAAGAAATAAGTAAAATGAGAATATAGAAGAAGTTAAGTGCGTCCTGCTTGCTAGAAACTAAAGTAATGTAGGACACGTGTGAACTCATGCGGAATATATGTTGTCCTCAGTGGGAACATATGAATAACTATAGCAGAGATCCTTCAGGCAGAATCTGGATATGTTGGGACCCAAGTATATTGCAATTTGTCAAGATTATGGAATCTGACCAATATATTCATTGTAAGGTAATGTATATACCTTACAATGAAGTGTTCTTTTTTACAGTGGTTTATGCTAGGAATGCTAAAGTTGAAAGATTAAAGCTATGGGAAGACATTAGAACTATCTAGAACTCTATTAATCTTCCTTGGAATGTTGTTGGTGAGTTTAATAATATTACCAAGGCAGAGGAGAGAATAGGTGGGCCACCTATGCACCCGAGAGAAGCTAGTGATTTTATTGATTGTCTAATAGCTTGTGGTCTTTCTGACTTAGCATTTAATGGGTTTTTTCTTTACCTGGAGCAACAAGGTGGATGGGCCTGGAAGGATTATGACCAAGATTGATAGGTGCATAGTTAATAGCCTATGGCTGGCACGATTTCCATCCTCTAAAGTGGAATTCACTATTACATGGAATCTCGACCATTCCTCTATTCTTATTGAGTGGAATGCACAGAGCAGAAACACATCATCGTTTAGATTCAAAAACTACTGGGTGGAGCAACCGGAGTTTCATATTATTCTTGGAGAGGTGTGGAAGACTGAAATTTTCACCAATCCCATGTATGTTCTCATGTAAAAACTAAAGTTTCTGAAGGAAAGATTAAAGCCTTGGGCCAGGAAGAATTTCTCTGATCTTCATGAAAGAGTTATAAAAGCTAGAGAGGACCTAGATGACATCCAGAAGCAGTTGCAGGACAACCCTTTCAATCCATATCTAGGACAAAATGAAAAAGCTGCTCTTAACAAGTACTAAATGCTTGCTAGAGCGGAAGCCTTTGCAATTCATACTAAGGAAGATAGTGAATGGATGACGGAAGGAGATAAATGCACCACCTTTTTCTTTAATCTGTTAAAGGAAAAGAGAGCCAGAAGTGGTATTTGAACTCTTCAAGATGCACAAGGTGACACAGTCAAAGGGCAAGAGGTTTCCAATATGATTGTGGAGTTCTACAAAGGGATTCTTGGCACCAAGGGGGCGGAGATCTCTTGTCTTACCTTCTTTCAAAATTTATCTGTCAAAGCCACTGTCAGCAATACCATTTCTTTGGACTCTAAAGTGGCGGATGAAGAAATCAAACTAGCTTTTTTTTATATGGAGGACAATAAGGCTCCTGGCCCAGATGGATATACTTCAATTTTCTTTAAGAAATGTTGGACTATTGTTCGACCAGATTTTGTCTTTGCTATTAAAAATGCTTTTAGATGTTGTAAACTCCCTAGATGAGTCAATGCAACATTTCTCTGCCTTGTGCCTAAAGTTAATAACCCTACTAGGGTAGAAGATTTTAGACCTATTGCCTTATGCAACACCATATACAAGTGCATGTCTAAAGTTACCACTAATAGATTGAAATTGGTGATTAATGATCTGGTTTACTCTAACCAATTAGCTTTCATCCCTGGCAGGTCCATACAGGATAACATCTTATTGTCTCATGAGCTTTTGCGAGGATATGAGCGAAAGCATGGAACTCCGATATGTTCTATTAAAGTTGATATAAGGAAAGCCTATGATGTTAGCTGGGACACTGTACAAATCATGTTGAATACTTTCAAGTTCCCCCCTGTTATATGTAATTGGATCCAGATATGTGTATCCTCTCCCTCCTATTCAGTTATGATCAATGGCTTTGCAGAAGGTTTCTTTCCTGGTGCCTGAGGCTTGAGACAAAGAGACCCTATGTCTCCATATTTATTTGTTTTGGTCATGGAAATCCTCAGTTGTATCCTTCTAAGGAGCATCAATGAGAAGAGAATCTAATTTCATCCGAGATGTAGAAGAGTGAGGCTCTCACATTTGGCCTTCACTGACGATGTCCTTCTCTTTTGTAAGGGGGATAGTAACTCTATCTTAGCAGTTAAAGAGGGTCTAGCAGAATTTGGAAGGGCTACAGGCCTTAGTATTAATACTCACAAAACTACCATTCTGACCGGCACTCTAAATCATCAAGATGCTTTATCTCTTGCTTCTCTTTTAGGAGTCGAAGTTAAGTAAAACCCCGGTTAGGTACTTGGGACTCCCTCTAATCTCAGGGAGGTTGGGTATAAGAGAATGTCAACCACTTATTGAAAGAGTTACTCAAAAGGTCACTAACTGGAAAGCTCGACAACTCTCTCATGCCGTTAAAGCAATGTTGATCAAGTCAGTACTCTTATCTTTCCACGTTTTCTAGGCGAGAACGTTTATCCTGCCTAAAACGGTTCTGGAACAAGTGGAGAGAATCGTGCTTTCGGTTCTTATGGTCTACTAATGGTTCACGTAAAGCTTTTCACCATGTGAGTTGGTGTACTATGAGTAAACCAAAAAGGAAGGAGGTATTGGGTTCTCAAGGCTGCATAGATGGAATCGAGGAGCCTACTATGGCTTAGTCTACAAGGTGGTTGTTAAGGAAGACACTGTATGGGTAGATTGGACTTGGCGGCAACACATAAAACAACAAATCTTCTGGACTATGAATACCCCGAAGGAGTGCTCTTGGAGTTGGCGGAACATTCTAAATGCAAGAAAGGATGCTATGAAGCTTATCAAGTATACAATTACTGATGGGGACAACACCCTTCTTCCGCACGATATTTGGTGTGGCACTTCACCTCTCTTGTTTAATGCTGAAGCTGTGTCAGCATGGCAATTCCCTCTAAATGCCAAGGTTAGCTGCTTGTTAGATAATGGGCAATGGAACAACCTAGTGCTACAGATGCCAAATTCAGCTTTGAAGAAAGAAAAACTCTCTACCTGTGTCCAAAGGCATCTCCCCAAGGACAAAATTGTGTGAACTCCCCACCAGAGTGAAACCTACACCTCTTGTAGTGCCTATACTGCTCTTAGTCCAGAAAGGAATGAAGTGTGATGGTGTAGTTTTGTGTGGGGGAAGTGGGTACTGTCTAGGCATTCCTTCACATGCTGGCAACTGTTTTCCAACAGCATACCTACCCAAGATCATTTGGTGCATAAGATAGTGTTAACTTATTCAGTTTGTTGTCTCTATAACAATAGTAGAGAACACTCTAAGCATCTGTTCTTTGAGTGTGCTTACTCCCAGCAGGTCATCTCCAAAATCAAACAACTTCTTGGCATCGGGACTAATTCAAGATCTGCTAATCGAGAATGGTCCTCTATTTTCAGGCTTTGTAAAGGACATGAAATTGGGGAAGTCTATAAATTCTACATATGTGCTACAGTAGATGCGATATGGAAAGAGAGAAATGGCTGGAGGTTTCAAGGTTCATCCAAGACAGCTTCAGTCCTTTTTAACAAACTGGTAAGGGACCTCAAAAACTATCTTGTTGTTCTGAAGCCTACTCTAAAAGAAACGCCTGTGTCAAGAGACATGAATGACAGACTTGCACTTAACATGCAGTTCCAACCCAAAGGCCTTAACAGATGTTCTTAGGACCCTCCCTTAGAGAATCGAGTTAAACTTAATGCTGATGGTAGCTTGAGTAGTTGGGGTATAGGATATGGTGGAATGATCAGAGACATATTTGGTCAGGTTGTTGCAGCGTACACAGGAAGTGGAGGAATGCTATCGGTGCTTTTCCAAGAACTTTTGGCAATCAAAGACGGGTTAAAAAGATGTCTGGATGAGGGGTTGTTGAAAGTAGAAGTTGACTCAGACTCATTAAGAGCAGTTAACGTGATTAATAGAAAGGAAAAGCCTCCTTGGTACTGCCTGGACATAGTCATGGCTATCCAACTTTTGTGCCCTCTTTTTGAGCTCATTTCCTTTCGACATGCAGTTAGAGAAACTAACCAGGTAGCAGACTTTTTAGCTTCTATTAGTCAGGCCTTTTATGTAAATTTTGCTTCCTTTATACCACCCCTTGATAAGACCCTCAACAACATTGTTGAAGAGGATGCACAAGGGAGAGTTTATGTAAGAATTTCTTAAGTAATACAACAGGTGAGGGCCTGCCAAACCCTAGCTTAACTTTAAAAAAAAAGTTTCCCCCTCTATTTGAACGTAATGGAATCGTTAAGTACTAGGACTTTGATCGTCCTACTGTACAATCCACCTTGGGCAATACTTTCATAACAACTGCTCTATTAGACCTAGGGGCGAGTGTTAACTTACTCTTTTTTTACCTATATAAACAAATCGGTCTACATGAAATCCTACCAACTAAAATGACTTTGCAGTTAGCAGATCATTCCATTAAGTATCCCGAAGGCATTGTGAACAATGTTCTTGTAAAAGTTCAAGATTTTTACTATCCAGTTGACTTCGTTATTCTTGACATAAAACTCCTTAATGACTCTATTCCTATCATCTTAGGGCGTCCTTTCTTGGCCACCGCTAACACCCTAATTAACTATCATGATGGTTCGATGTCTATTTCCTTTCAAAATTTTATGTTGAGGTGAATGTTTTTAAGATGATGCAACAATTACCAGACACGACTATTGATGGAGAAGTTAGCATGATCGAGAGCTTTGCTCAGGACTATTTTAACAATATGTTTCCAAAAAATCAAATGCACCAATTCCTTTCCTTCGGAAGTTCTGACTTCGATGATGATTACAACATAGAGGAAGTCAATGCCCTTTTAGAGTGTACTCAAATCTTTGATCCCTTAGGAGATCCATCTTCCGAGTTTGAAGACCTCTTACCTAAACCAATTTTGCTGCTCAGGAAGATGAACCCCCTAATTCTTTTTTACCCACTCCCACCCCCTCGTTGCTTAAACCTCTTCCTCACCGAGTTCAAGTATATTCATCTTGATCCCCGATGGTAGTCATCCAAAGTGATCATCTCTTCTCTCGGTTAATTGGCGATGAAGAAGCACGTTTGATTCAGGTGATTCATGAACATTGTTCTGGGATTTGTTGGTCCCTAGACATTAAAGGGATTGACCCTAGCATATGCATGCATCGCATTCATTTGGAGGACAATGCCAGGACTTCACACGAGCCACATCATCATTTGAACCCTACTATGAAAGAAGTGGTCAGGGAAGAAGTCTTGATGTTACTCGATTCAGGTATTATATATCCAATCTCCGATAGCGAATGGGTAAGCCCAGTTCATGTAGTTCCTAAGAAATTGGGTGTTACCGTTATACGTAATGCAGATGGTGAGTTTGTTCCCACACGAGTTTCGATGAAGTGGAAGATCTGTATTGATTATAGAAGGCTAAATACCATGACATGTAAGGATCATTTTCCTTTACCCTTTATAGATCAGATACTTGAATGTCTAGCTGGCCATGCATACGTACTACTGTTTTCTAGATGGCTACTCTGGCTATTTTTAGATTGTTATTGATCTTGATGACCAAGAGAAGACTACCTTCACCTACCCTTTTGGAACGTATGCATATAAATGAATGCCATTTAGCCTTTGTAACGCACTTGGTACTTTTCAGCGATGTATGCTTCATATTGTTAGTGACATGGTGGAGAGATTTATTGAAGTTTTCATGGATGATTTTTCCATTTATGGAAACTCTTTTGGTGACTATCTATATAATCTTTCTAAGGTTTTGAAATGGTGTCAAGAAAAGAATCTAGTTTTGAACTGGGAAAAGTGTCATTTTATGGTTAAAAGAGGGATAGTTCTAGGTCATATATTGTCTAGTGATGGCATAGAAGTAGATGACTTGCTGAGAAAGTGGTGTTGGGTTTTGTTGTTGTTCATCTTAAATCCTTTGGTTGGAGGAATGGATTGATGATTGGAAAAATCTCTCTACTATTTTCTAGTCTCTCTTACTCTTGTTCTTAAGTTTTAATGGTGGAAACACTAGTTCTTTATCTAGAATAGTTGAAATCATAAGTACACTATAGATATCTTCACAAAGTTATACTCATTTTAATTCAATTGTTAGAAGATAAAGAGTAGATAGATTCGCAAAGTTTTGAGTTTTCAAAACTAAAAACTCAATTAAAAAAGCAATTTAAAAATTAAAAAAAAAAATTATTAATTAAAATGAATTAGTAATCCATCAGTAAAGTTAAACCTAAAAATTAGTTTAGTAGCATGTTTAGGTTTTATTTTCTATTAATTGTTGTGTATGCATGATTAGATTAAGATAATATCATATAGTTAAGTCAAAATACAAAAAAAAAATAATTAGGATAAATAAAAAATAGTTTAAGGTTTGGATGTTTAGTCTTTTGGTTTAAGTTTACTTACCAAGAGTTGGGGATTCAACCAACTTGGACCGGTTGGATGTGCGAGGCAAATAGTGTAACATCACGCTCATGCATCTCAACCCAACTTGGGGGTTGAAGTTCCAATCTTTGATGAACACTTTCCAAGCTTTTACGTATTTTTTCAATTAATCATTAGTCAATAGTTAATTAGCTAAATATAGTTAAATTTTAAATGGTTTACCGCTTTCATAGTTTTAAGCCCACAAAGGCAACTAATTGTATCTTATTGGCTTTGCGATTTCGACCCAACCGTTGTCAACCGTTATAGTGTATGCTAACAAAGTGACATAACCTTTCTTTCGATGCTTTGCTTATAGGTTTTCAAAATGCTTTTAACATGATTGATCGGACTATCATGTTGAGAGAGGTTCAGATCCGTTCCCATCTATTGCCCCTTGGGTAGAGTAGTTGTATTGTCCGCCCCAAGAGGTTATATTTGGGGGATAGCTACATATAGTTTGCTACTTGGATCTAGTAAGACGACCCTTTTAGGTCCCTTCTCTTTTGCCGGTGTTGCATCCCCGATTCTATGGATCCAAATCAATTGTCGGGTTATTGTTGCGGCTTGGTACCTAGATGATGGGACTTTGATCAGAAATATAAAATAGGTGGCAACAACATTGGGTATGATTCAGGAAGAAGGTCTTTCTTATGGGCTGGTTCTTAATGTGGCTAAAATTGAGATATTTTGGCCATCACTGGATCCACGTCGCTCCAATCTGGGTCTTTTTCTTTCAGATTTGTCCCGTCCTCAGCAGGGGGTCAGGTTGATTAGCAGTGCGGTCAGCACTGATTCATACTTTGTCATAGGCCTTGCTCGTAAGCGTGTTGAAAAGGTTATGACTTTGATGGACCATTTAGCTACATTAGAAGATCCACAGTGTGAGTTAGTGCTTTTAAGTGCTTGTGTTAGGCTCTCTAAGTTGGTCTTTCCGATTCGTACTTGTCAACCATCCCTTTTTAGAGAGGCAGCTATAACTTTTGATCGACATCTCCGCAGTGTTCTCCAACGTATTGTTGTTTCTGATGGTCATCCCATTACATCTTGATAGCATTTATCGACATTCCCATTACGTCTTGGTGGGTTAGGTATTTATTATGCCACTGATGTCTCTACTTTTTCTTTTGAGGCATCCCATTGTCAGACTTCTAAGCTTCAGAATCACATTTTTAGGAGTTGTGGCCTAGTGCCTTTGGATGAGATTCTTGATGTTGCTAGCAATGCATTGAGGCTCTGTCTACCCGATTTTTACCATAGTTCTATGGTTGTGAATGTTACCGTCCCCTCAAAACCACAAAAGGTTTTAGCAGAAGCGTTATATGGTAAGATTGTTGTTGGTCTTAAGAGGGAGTTTGTGATATCTACTCGTTAGAAAGCAGTCATTGGATGCTTGCAATCAGAACATGCAAAGGATTTTCTACTTGATATTCTAATAGAGGGACTTGGACAATGTATGTTGCCAGTTGAGTATCGTTCTATTCTCCTATACCATCTCATGATTCCTTTGTACTCTGATGGTGGTCTATGCCCTGTTTGCAAAATAGTAGACTAGATGCTTTTGGGGGGCCATGCAGCACATTGTAGACATTTTCCAAATTTCAAATACCGACATGATCATGTCAGAGATATTTTATGCGATGCATTTTGGAGGGCTAGAGTACAAGTGAAGAAGGAGGCTCTTGTGAATTTTCTCACTGATCCGAATGAGGAAAGATCTACACTTCGCCCTGCGAATGTATTGATCTACAGTTGGTTTGAGGGGAGGCATGCGTGTGTTGATGTAACTGGAGCCTCTCCATTGGTTGGGCTGGGGAATGGAGTCTTTGAGGTACGAGAAGTAGCTAATAGAGCAACGACAGGGAAAATTGAGAAACACGAGGAGGCTTGTAGGGCTAGCCAACATTATTTCATTCCGTTCAGTTTTGACACTTTTGGTTTCTCGGCATAACAATCTGTTGAGCTCCCTAAGAGATTGCAGAAAATTATGGACTGCAAATGTAATGACAAATGGTTCTAACGAGTTTGTATTTAGGAGGATAGGATTTACCATTCAGAAAGGACTTGTGGCGCAGCTTGTTGCACACTTGTCCTAATTATTTGTAAAACTTTTTATCATTATCAATAAAATTTCCACGTGGAAAAAAATAAATAAAAAATAAATCCAAAAATTTCATGGTAGAATAATTACGTTGCTTACTATTTAGATAAACCATGTATTTCTTGTTTTACATCTATCAAACCACGCTCCAAACTTGTTTGGGGTGGTATATTCTCATCACGAAGAACAGTCACAGTTCTTGCCGTTTTTGCTCATGTTCCTATGATAATCTCTTTCCTTTCCTTCATACTTTGAGGATAAAGAATATTTATGTTTGGGGGTGGTATAGTAACATTCTGCAAAAACTAGGCATTTATTATATAGTATTCTTATATTAGATAGATTTAGTATATTTCTATATTTCTTTCTTTCTTCAAATATTTCGAAAAGACCAAAAATATTTTTTCTTTTTAGTACTAAACATCTTGTTTTCCTTTTTCTATGATGAATAAATGGTTTAAAAGTCTCATTATAGCAATAGAGTAAAGATTCGTTCTTCAAACTCAGACTAATATACATACAATAGTTTGTGAATCTTTTCATAAATGGCATGCATCAGCATTTAATTGTATATAGCAGTAAGTTTCTGAGACCAAGGTTAGAACATTTAAGTTCCATATCCTGTGAGAATCCAGCCAAAAGCCTCATCTGAAGGATTATTGAGTGATGACACAAAGGATTTCCGGATATAAAGATAACACGTCCACTTGCTTGATCGCTACGCCATATCCTAAGAGAGAATTTAGGCCCTTTTTGGATCGATATAGCCAAATAAATGTTAAAAACCTAAAAAGATTGTTTTTCTCTAGTTACTACACCAATTTCTAAAAGCCTTTTTATTTCTTCGCCATCAATCCCTAAATCATTACTACACACAAAATAAAAACCGTACTCAACTGACGAGTTGAAAATTGGATGAACTATAAAAAGAGAAGAGAAGGCCTTGTACGAAAATAGAATAGTTTAGAAGCTTCAAAAAGAAAATAGTGAAAAGATTCAAAGATCGAAATCTCACAAAAGTTCAAAATCGAAAGGAGTCGATTTCAAAAGAAACAAAAGCAAAGTTAGAACTCCAAAAAATCAAAATCATATGGATCCACAAAGCCAAAGGGCTAAAAAATGAATCACAAATTCGGAAGCAAAAAAACAAAACGAGGTTCTTCTCTAGTTACAAATATTCTGAATACCCAATTTCTCAACTTATCAGAGTTTTTTTTCCCTTCCCTTTATTTCTAAACCACTACCTTAGCCCCATAATTAATAATGAAAGACCTCTAGCCAAACTAGGAATAGGATGGTGGATATTGTGATCAATTGACCCCAGTTTCTTTGGATGTCATTTGTGTATGTGAGGAATATAAGTGTCCTCTGCACTTGAGAAAATAAAAATGGAGTGAATCTATTAGAGAGTTGTGATTTCCCCACACCCCTGTGAGAACCCAACTTAAGGACACTCTCAAAAAGTTTCGAAAACAACTCTGCTTTTGTATTTCACCGCTTATGTTTGGTACATTTATCTTTAGAATATTAAATTACTGTGTATATATTATTCTGAGTTCAAAGGAGCTTTTCTTTATTCCCCCGCTAATGAGATGTATAGACCTCTGAAAATAAGCAAGGAAACAAGACCCTTTGTACTAGATAGAGGAAGTTTGTGAGTACCTTCTCTGGAAAACTCTCACGAGGCTTAAGCTCATCCACTAGGGAATTCCTAGTGGTTTAAAGCCTTGTTGCATATGATCAATGCAATCGCACTCTGCTTGAAACGAGACTAGTATAATAAATCACACATTTGTGATCTTAGTTTTTCTCTCTCATCTTTTGCTTGAGGACAAGCAAAATGCTGTTTGGGGGTAGTTGATCAGTCTCCAAATGTGCATTTTATTACCTTTACAATATTTCAATTATGCCATTCTTATGCTTAATGAACAGACAACTTATATATGTTGCTACCATTTGCAGGATTCAAGCCATTTAAGACGTATATTCATAATACATACATTTTAGTGCAAAAAGGATTGTTATTGACACTGCTTGGAAAGATTCTAGCTTAGGAACAAAAGTGCCAGAAAGTCAAAGTCAACTCTCAAGGACTCGGGACTAAAAGCTAAAGACTTAGGGACTCAAAGCTAAAAGCTATGGACTCAGGAACTTAAAGCCAAAATCAAGAATTAAATTGTATGGGCTTCAGTCAAAAGCCCACAAAGCTTAAAGGTTGTTTCTAGAAGAAAAGGCAAATATGTAATTGGTGTCCTTTATAAACCGAAGTTGTAGAGAAAGAACATTACCACAGAGCTAATCTTTAGTCATTAGAAGTAGATAATATGTTTTAATTTAATAGTGTAATTTGTTATTTCCTTGTTTTCCATTTTTATGTTCTTCAAGCTTTATTGATTAAACCAAGTTCTTATTATTTTCAATAGAAGTTTTTATTTCTTCTTTCATCTTTTATTCAATCCCAAAACACTAGTCATACTCATTTGACAAGTTCAAATGAGTATAACTTTGTGAGCAAGATATCTATAGTGTACTTATGATTTCAACTATTCTAGATAAAGACCTAGTGTTTCCACCATTAAAACTTAAGAACAAGAGTAAGAGAGACTAGAAAATAGTAGAGATAGATTTTTCCAACCATCAATCCATTCCTCCAACCAAAGGATTTAAGATGAACAATAACAAAACCCAACACCACTTTCTCAGCAAGTCATCTACTTTTATGCCATCACTAGACAATATATGACCTAGAACTATCCCTCTTTTAACCATAAAATGACATTTTCCCCAGTTCAAAACCCGATTCTTTTCTTGACACCATTTCAAAACCTTAAAAAGATTAGACAGATAGTCACCAAAAGAGTTTCCATAAATGGAAAAATCATCCATGAAAACTTCCATAAATCTCTCCATCATGTCACTAAAAATATGAAGCATACATCACTGAAAAGTACCAGATGCATTACAAAGGCCGAATAACATTCATATATATGTATATGTTCCAAAAAGGTAGGTGAAGGTAGTCTTCTCTTGGTCATCAGGATCAATAACAATCTGAAAATAGTCAGAGTAGCCATCTAGAAACCAATAGTAAGCATGGCCTGCTAGACGTTTAAGCATCTGATCTATAAAGGGTAAAAGGAAAATGATCCTTATGTGTCATGGTATTTAGCCTTCTGTAATCAATATAGATCCTCCACTTCAAAGGAACTCGTGTGGGAACATGCTCACCATATACATTACGTATAACGATAACACCCGATTTCTTAGGAACTACATGAAATGGGCTTACCCATTCGCTATCGGAGATGGGATATATAATACATGCATCGAGTAACCTCAAGACTTCTACCCTGACCACTTCTTTCATGGAAAGGTTCAAACGACGCTGTGGTTCGCATGAAGTCTTCACATTATCTTCTAAATGTATGTGATACACTTGGGTCAATTCCTTTAATGTTGTCTAGAGACGAACCAATCATAGAACAATATTAACGAATCACCCAAATCAAACGTGCCTTTTCATCAACAGTCAACTGAGAAAAGATGATAACAGAATGACTACCATCCGGGTCAAGATGAATACATTTTAACTCAATAGGAAGAGGCTTAAGCACAGGAGTAAGAGGAGTCAGTAAAAAAATCTCAGGAGGTTTGAGCAGTCCCCAAATGTGTGTTTTATTAACTTTGCAATGCTTCAATTATGCCCTTCTTATGCTTAATGAAAAGACAACTTATAGTTTTTGCTACCTTTTGCAGGATACAAGCCATTTAGGACGTATATTCCTAAAACGTGCATTTTAGCACTAAAATGATTGCTATTGATGCTGCTTAGAGCATTCCCAATGCAGGTGAAAAAGAAGGGAATGTGAAAATTTTCACCTCCTTTTTGTTCAAATCCAGTGCCCAATGTAGAGGTGAAAACGAGGGTGACTATTTTCCCAAGTCATTACCAGGGTGAAACCTTCAACCGAGATAGTGGCTAACTTGTGAACTACGGACGGGATGTTGGATTCTATCTCGTGTGTTTGTTTTTAAAAAATAGGTTGTTTTTTCGGACGGAATGTTTCATTCCATCTCGCATGATTTTTTGACTTTTTTTGGTTTTTTTTTTTAAATTTCAGACGGGATGTTTCATTTCGCCTCTCGAAAAACCTTCAATTTTTTATGTCCGATTGAGAATCTAACATCCCGTCCCGAGATTATTTTTCACCTTTGCATTGGGCGGCTTTCACCTTGCTTTTCACCAAAACGGTGATAAGAGGGGGGGAATACTGCCTATGTGGAGGTGATAAGAGGGGAAAAATATTGACTTGCATTGGGAATGCTTTTAGGAAGATTCCAACTTAGGAGAAAAAATGTCGAAAAGTCAACGGTCTAAATCACCTGTCAAAGTCAACTCTCAAGGACTCATAGCTAAAAGTTGAAGACTCAAGGACTTAAAGCCAAATGAAAAGAGCCCAAAATAGTAGTTTTAACCCTTTAACAATAATACTTTTAGACCAATTATGTGAGTAATAAATAAAAGTTAATGCTAATTACGTGCTTTTATATATTTTAGGCATTTGAGTTGATTATGTGCAAGAAATGTGTCACTTTTGCAAGATAAAGGAGCAAGGGTTGATTGCTAAGGAGTTCTGTGATTAAAGGACAAGATTCAAGGAGAAATAGCCTTTAAAAAGCCGGTCAAACTTGAAAAGTCAAAGTCAACGCGGGCAGAAACAACGCACAAAAGTCAACAAAACTTCCGAAGACCATATCTTTGGACTCAGACCTTAGAATTGGGCCTAATTTATGTAAAAACGACTAGCTCGGAAAGAGCTTTCCAATGGTCTAAGCCTTGACCCAATTAGTGGAGCAGATGTGGACAAAAAGTCTGTTGAAGCAAAAATCCAAATTGAAAAAGGCTTTGTGGATCGAAAAGATTGGGTTTTGGGCTCGATTTTCCGCCCAAAACTTGGTTCCTCTGCCCATGCACGAAAATGTGGATCTGGTCTCCTCCATTTCAACACACAAGACTTAACTCTTAAGCAAGTAGAAAATTAGGTAGCCATTGGAGAATAGTTTTAGATCTAGATTTAGACTCCATTAATTAATTAGTTTTACTATCTTGTTTTAAATTCAGCTATTAAATTATTGTTATTGCTAATCATTAGATCAATAAAGTTAATTAGTTCTTCATAATCTAGTTTCATTTTCATTAAATCATTGTGGTTTCAATTCATAGATTTAGTTATTTATCATTATTAGTTTTAATTAAATCTTGCATAAGTAGATTTCCATTTAATTCAAATAAGCAAATTTAGAATCTTTATATCATGTCTTGCTTCAATTCATATGGAAATGATAATTTGATGAATCAAGGCTAAAAACACCATTAGAGGGATTTGATGAAGCCTTGATGAAAACTTGATTGTGTAGTGTAGAACTAGTTGTAAGAGTCTATTCCACTCTAAAAGGTAGTTGATTAAGCCATGAGAATGGGTTGAACTTCCTCACATGATAGTCATTATTTGGTAGAGATTGTCATGATTGATTAGGGATTAGAACGACCAATTCTTATCGTAAGAACATAAGAATTGGATTACAACAATCTATACTAGTTTATTTAGTTGGATTCAAGGTGGAATCAAATTCCCCTAATTCTTTATCTAGATTCAAACCTTAGTATTATTTGTTAAATTATCGTATCTTGTTAGCATAATTTGCATCGTAGTATAATTCCCATCATACTCTCATTAACTTTGGATAGGACCGATAATAATAAAAAACGATAATACTAAAGAACTAGGAGTGGAACAAATCTTTTATTCCAACTCTATTGCGATAGCATTGAGAGTAGAAAAACTTTGATAAAACACTCGTAGAAATTAGTCTTAGTTTTACTTGCGTTGAGTCTCGTTACTTATTCGTCGGTAAAACTACATTTTAACTTTTATCACCAAATCAAGAATTCAAATATATGGGCTTAAGTCAAAAGCCCATAAAGCTAATCTTATCCTCAAGGTGTTTCTAGAAGAAGGGGCAAATATGTAATTGGTGTCCTATATAAACCAAAGAGATATAGAGAATTAACCATCCAATGTTTTTAGGATCCGAACAATTTGGTTTGTAGCTTTATTTTTCATACCCTAGAATTAATCTTTGGTCATTAGGAGTTGATAATATGTTTTAAATTAATAGTGTAATTTGTTATTTACTTGTTTTCCATTTTTATGTTATTAGAGCTTTGGTGGTTAAATCAAGTTCTTATTATCCTCAATACTAGTTTTCAATTTTGTCTTCAATACAAAGTTTTCATTACTTTCCTAATGTTTGATTCAATCCGAAAAACACTAGTCATACTCATTTGACAAGTTCAAATGAGTATAACTTTGTGAGCAAGATATCCATCTAAACCCTTTTCATACATGTTCTCTATCAAATCAATAGTTTAATTAAGATTTCAAACATTCTAGATAAAGAACTAGCGTTTCCACTATTAAAACATGAAGAACAAAAGTAAAGAAAGACTAGAAAATTTAGAAGAGATTTTTCAACCATCAAACCATTCCTCCAAACAAAGGATTTAAGATTAACAACATAACCCAAATCACCATTATTCTCAAAGCTTCAAATGGCGCCGCCGTCATGGATCCAAATGGAAAGAGGAAGATGGAGAAAAAAAAATCACTCTTTGAACTCTTCTTCTCAATCTTATTTTCAAAATTTTCAAGTTTATTTCTTTTATTTCGTTACTGATGTTTCTTTTTCGCATATTTCCAGTACACTTTTGAGCAAATGGAGCCTGAGAAATAGCACGAGATGGATCACCGAAGACTGTTGGAGAAAAACAAGCGCAAACGGAGCAAATTAACCCACACAGCGCTTGTAACCAACGCCCGACACTTTTTCACACCTGTCAGACACGCGCTCGTGTGTGACATGCACCCGCACGTCGTTCACCTGCACCCACGTGTGACACATGCCCGCACTTTGTTAACCTGCGCTTCACCATGGTTTTTTCCAGTGAAGATTCTGTTGGCTCAGAATCTTCATATGTAAGCGATCTATACTTTCCCTTAGTTATTTTAATTCAACCATTAGTAGATAGATTTGCAAAGTTTTGAGTACAAAAAAAAATAATAATAATAATAAAATAAAAATTAGGATAAATAGAAAATAGTTTAAGTTTGAAAGTTTAGTCTTTTGGTTTAAGTTTATTTACCAAGAGTTAGCGATTCAACCAACTTGGACCAATTGGATGTGGAGGTGAGTAGTGTAACATCACACTTTCAAGATCTCAACCCAACTTGGTAGTTGAAGTTCAAATTTGTGATGAACACTTTCTAAGCTTTTACATATTTCGGTTAATTAATCATTAATGAATTGTTAATTAACTAAAACGTAGTTATTTTTCGTGTTTACCACTTTCATAGTTTTAAGCCCACGAAGGCAACTTTGTTTCAGGCCCACGAAGGCAACCAATTGTATCTTATTAGCTTTGCCACATTTTGACCCGACTTGTGGGGTCAATAGATTAAACTTGTAACCGCAAGGAAACGAAAAGGTGGGTTGACACGCAAGACACCAAACTCTTCGTCAACCCCACCACATCGCTTTCACCCCGGTGGTCGTGGTAATTACACCTTGGGCGGTACTTTCTAAACCTCCTTGCTACAAATTGTAAGAGGATACTTGTATCTTACTAAGCATGCGTGCATGATTGTGTGATTTACACTTCAGTCTCATCTTTACATTAATGCTAAGGCTAATCCCGAGCCCTAAAAGAACAAAAAGTGGGATTAAGCCCAACTTTAGAGCGGACGTTACGTGAACTGTCTGTTACATAGATGATAAATGTAAAAACATGTTGTTTGCTCCTACTTAACTAATTAAACTTAAACAGAAGTAAACGCTATAGTAATTTACTCTAACGTATCAAAGTTATCTACTCTCTTGAATTATGCAATAAATGGAGTAGAGAATTCATTCCACTCCTAGTCCTTTAATCATAAGTTTCTACTAGTTTAATCGATACTAACAAAACGAATGAGAGTAATGAATTGAATTATACTAATATGGCAATTTAACTTAAATAAGATGTATTAACTTATACTATGATAATAGAATATTGAAATGTGAATATGGAGAAGGGATTAGGGAGATTTCAATCCACTTGATGTATCCCTAATATGCTAGTGTAGGTTATGTCTATCCTAATCAACTAAGATTAAGTGTTGAGCCCTAATTATTCATGGCAATCTCTGCCAACTAATAATTAGCATGTGAGGAAGTCCAACCCATTCTCATGGGGAATCAACTATCCTACTAAAGTGAAACTCTTAAGCGCAATAATCCTAACTAACACATCAAGTCTTCATCAAGTTTCATCAAACCCCTCTAATGGAGGTTTAGCTAGAAGTCATTAGACTATCATAAACATTTAAATAAGAATGAAATATAATGAAGAACAAACTTTCTTTTATTAATCAAATGAATAATGAAGAACAATAAATTAAATTTAATCTAATAACTAAGTCTAAATCCTAACTATCTATCTCTAATTAATTATATCTATTTAAGTCTAAGTATATGGAGAGTTATGCCTTAGTCCTCTTTACATAAGAGAGGCTAGGTATACATTTTCGTGCATGGGATTTGGAGCTATGTTTTGGGCCCTTAAATCAAGCCCAAAACCTAATTACATAAGTCTAAAAAGGGTTTCTCTACTATAAATTATTACAACAATCTTATCATCTACGTTTGCTCCTCCAATTGGGTCAAGACCTAGACTGTAAGAAAGCTCTTTCCGAGTCGGTCGTTTTGACATATAATAGGCCCAATTCCGAGGTCTGAGTCAAAAGATACAGCCTATGACAGTTATGTTGACTTTTCTCCTCTATTTCTGCCTGCGTTGACTTTGACTTTTCATCTTTGATCGGGCTTTAAAAAGGTTTTTTCTCCTTGAATCTTGACCTTTAATCATATAACTTCTTAGCAACCAACCTTTTCTCCTTTATCTCACAAAAATGACATGTTTCTTCACATATTTGACTCCAATGCCTGAAATACATAAATGCACGTAAACAGTACTAACTCATATTTAGTATACACATAATTGGTCTAAATATAATGATATTAAGGGGTTAAAACTACAGTTTTGGGCTCTTGTCAAACCACCCCCAAACAGCATTTTTCTTGTCCTCAAGAAAATATGAGAAATTAATATAAGTGACCAAAAATAGAGTTCTAACTAATCTCTTTTCGCCGAGTGCGATTACATTGACCATATGCAACAAGGCCTTAAACCACTAGGAAATCCCTAGTGGACGAGTTATAACCTCATGAGAGTTTTCCAAAGAAGGTATTCACAAACTTCATCTATACTACAACGACTAAAAAATAAAATTAATGTTTCCTACTTCATTCTCAGATATCTATACATTTCACTAGCAATGAATCTGAGAATAATCAAGTCGAAATCTAAGCTAATAATGCATAATAATCAATCATCTATGAATAAACATATATATAATGAACTATGCTATGAAATGTAATAACAGGTCCATTTCTGAAACTTTGGAATAGCGTCCTTAAGTAGGTCCTCACATATATGTCAAGACAAAAACCACTCTGATTTTTTCACTCAAGTTTTAGTTCACTCCGGTCTTGCTTGATGGGCACACTTTTACCTTATAATCTCAATGACACACAAGGAAGCGAAGTTGATCAAACACATCTGCTACCATCACACTAATATATTTTCTAATTGAGTTAGAGGTCTTTATTAGGTGTTCATGATTAGGTGATGGTTTAAGAATGAAGAAAATTGATATTCATAAAGAACAAGTCTGAGATAATAGTCTTCATATTATGTAACTAGAGAAAACCTTGTTCTTACTTTGCTTCTACACTTTGTTTCCATCCTTAGCCATTTTTTTCTTTTTATTTTGGCTTTTGACTCCTTTGATTCTGTTTTTGGAGTTCTAACTTTTTATTTTATTTATTTATTTATTTTTTTTTCTTTGGATGTAAACTTTCTTTTCTTATTTGGAAGCAACTAACAATTCTTGATTTCACGTGTCTTTTCTTTCTTTTTCTCCATTTCATCTCTATTTTCAGACTCATTCAAAGATGGATAGGCTGATTTTTATTTTTATTTTTTTTTGTAAAAGGGTAAAGGATTTGCGGTTTATGAAAAGCTAAAGAAAGGCTCAGAGGAGCGACTAGCGGAAATAATTTCATATAGGTTTGAATTTCTGGCTATATCAATCCAAAGAGAGCCTAAATTCTCGCTTAGGATATGGTATAGTGATCAAACAAGTGGATGTGTGATATATCTATTTGAATTTACTTCTCCCTTGTGTCATTTCTCAAATATTTCACTCATATAAGGTTTTAGGCTATATTCTCACACGATTTGTAGAATAAGTACTCTAGCCTAGATTTGAAACTTAATTGCTAAACAATCATAGATACTTTATGCAATATATTTATAGAAAAATGCAATGATTATTACCTACATATTAACCTAAATTTTTAAAAACTATTCTAATATATAAGAGCTAACGTGAAATATCTAGACTATTATCATCATAGAAAAGAAACAATACCAATATTTCTAAGTGTATAGCATAAGCTTTTTATTTATATTTTTGAATTGTTTTACTATAAAACAAGTGCATATTATACATGTATTATCATAATAGGTGTCTTAATTTACGCATGTTTCTACCCAAACAAGAACATGCTTTTTCCTCAAAAGTATTAAAATAAGAAGGGTAGGAAATACCATGGAAACACGTGAAAATTGAAGAACACCTCCAAAACAAATTTAAAACATACTAATATAGAAAATAAATACAAGTATGACTCTATATGAGTTCCACCCAAGTATGGGGTTAACAAAGTAAATAAATTGCTTATGACATAAGCAAACAATAACAAAAATAAAAACTTATCTCATATCTCGGATTTACTCATTTGTCATCCTCCCCAATAAAGAAGCTTGAGGCTCTTTTGCATCTTGCCACGCCATGAAAACTTGCCAAGCCTTTCTCCTTGTATCATCAATCCGTGCTAATATATCAAGCGTTACTTTCGGTCGATGGGGTGTAAGGAGCTACCCAATGAGGGTATATCCTCCATCCCGCATAAGTCATAACAAGCGAACGAACAATACAATTGGTGGGTCTCATAATTTTAACCCCAACCAAATCCAAGTAAAACGAAAGTACAAAAATCGGGAAAAAAAGAAACGCATGATGGTGCAAAAAAAACGGGCATAAGAAGGTACTTATGCCTCATACTATGAGCTATTGCTAGACTAGCTAGAAAAACCTGGGAATGTCATATAAGAAACGCCCTTCACTAAAGGCAAGGAAAACATCACCAAAGCATGATGATTAAGCACAAGAAAACCGCCACTCCCCCTAAAATATTCATCATGATAAAGAACATGGTAGTGCCAATGTTTAGGGACCAGCTACCAAGGGCTATGTTATATTGCCCTTGGTTCTTTACACTAAAAATTCTCGCCCATAAGTCTCAAATGAAAGTACTCATAGTTATAAAGGTATACATTATTAGTCGGACAACCCATGAGTTTTAAGAACATGCATAGGCATTTTCACAAAGAAGGCAACCAAAAACTTCTTTGGCGAACTCCATTGTCGCATCATTAACTATGATGAGAACACTTGTTCTTCATCTAGTCGATAAAAAGAACTTAGAATTATTATAGAAATATTTAGTAAGTTTAGGTGAGTACAAGTCAAATTCGGGACTTACCAATGGATTCTACGCCATCTTGACTACCGCGATCCTTTGCGAAACCATCATCCATAGGTGTAGCTCCCAAGTAAATCTTGAAGGATTGCTCGATATGACTTGAGGAGACTTCATATCATACAACACACTCTAGAAACTGTTGGAAGCAACCTAGGAAGAACACAAAAATTCAGCTGGAAGTGGCTGCAGAGGTGAAGGATGAAGCCGCTTCAACTTTAATGCGTGGGAGGGGCAGTGGTAGCTCTTAACTTGCTTTCGAAGTCTAGTGAATTTGGGGCATCTTGGCGCTCGAGTATGCTGAGTCCTATGAAGTGAAAATTCAAAGGC
>NW_028238148.1:0-61446 GCF_015680905.1 Coptis chinensis | reverse complement strand
GGAGGGGCGTCCGGCGCAGGAACGCTTCGGATCACCGGGGAGCGCGTAATCTTTAACCGGATTAAGCGTCCGCCCAGACCGCCATGACGCGGGGAGGTTGATCATGACCATCTCACCGGCGGGGGCAAAAGAGCGACCGCTGGGGAACCCGGCCCAGGCCCGACCTCGGCGGATCGACTGTCGATCTATTCTGCGGTCCTTGGTAAACTCCTCAGGCGGTCGCCATACCTCCCTCAGTTCCTCTTTTACCAGCACGGATGGCAAGATAGGCGCCTTAGCCTCCATTCACGGTAGCTTTAGCGTCGGCCAGCGTATTAGCGGCCAACGGACGCTTTTTGGATCATCGACCTCATGCCCCGGCCCGGCCGCTTCGTTCACGGCCCGGCGTCCTCTCGAGGAGGCGATGTAACTAGTTGCGCCTTGACGTTTCAGCTCCACCTTCTCCGATTGAGATATGGCGGGATCGGAGACCTCAAGCTTCCCGAGCCTCAACCTCCCTCCTTCTCCATCTCGGCAAACAAAGGCGGTTGTCGCCGGGTTTACGATACCCGGCAACCATCTACGGCGGCTTCGCACATATTACACGCAAACAAAGCGATAAACAGCGATGTACAATAAGGGATAACACAATCCGGTAATAACACTTCCACTTACCGGGCAAATGCGCATCCACGCTCTCACATTGACTCTAGTTCCTTGGAGTCAAGGTCTTTCTGTCACCATCAAGTGTCATCCCGCTTCTAGCAAACAGCGGCTATGGAGTGCGGACTTGTAAAATTGATCCGACCTCTTCCGCAGGCGCTTCTTCGATTACTTCATCAACATACATCGGGTTGCGCTCGGCTTCGTCCTTACCCGATCGGGGCGGCTCTTACCGGTTCTCGAGCCAACCTTCCCTTCATCTTGCCCGAGGCATCTCGACCACCCGGGTCGAATGACCTGCAGGGCAACCTCCGCGGCATCCCTCGGCTAGAGCGGCGAAGTCGGGCATCGGCCTCGACCTCGGGTTGCGAGCGCCTCCCACCCATTCGCACCTCCACCACCACCCAGCGTCAGGCCACCCTCGCGATCTTAGCGGTCGGTACTCCAGGAACATCGGAAGAACGTCCTCAACGTCGAAGGAGCATCCTCCCGACCCATGCCCGACCCACCGGGACCCCAAGGCCCGGCACCCAGGGTCGCCACACCCAAGACGGCCCGGTTTCTATCCTCCACGGTCACCAAATCACTTCCACGCTTCTCCATAACATCGCGTGCTTTGGGCGGCTCCTTACCACGAGCCCTACTTTTCTGAGCTTCTCTTCTCTTCCGAACAACAGGTCCTCCACGCTCCTTAAAGAATTCGGCGACCTCTGGCAACTTGGCGATTTTCTGTCGTCCCGAAGTCACCGAAGCCGAATCTCGATCAACTGCTCGGTTAAATGCTCACATGCGGTCGAATTATCTGTACAAAAGACAAAACACCAAATGTTCGATCAGTACAAAATCAATCGATATCAGCGAAAAACCTAAGAAAGCGTACTGGTACCCACCAGTGAAATCACACGTTTTCACACCCAAACCCGAACCATTTCGCCAGATGGTTACCGACTAGCAGGAACGGTCTTTTATCCCAAGACTCGTTACTCACTCCATCCGGAGCAGGCGTGAGTAGCTCGGGTTTGCAAGCTAAAATTGTATGCCCTAGATCGGCTTCAAAGTGGAAGTGCTCAATAATATCGGCTGACCGATCACGGTATTCACGGGCCGGCGTTCAACGGTCGAACACCTTTAACAACCGCCCGGTGTTACCCATGAATTTACCGCAGACTTTGCCACGGCGGTTCAAAATTGACAAACCAACCCGAAGAGGGTATGTCGTCGTAATGTCGCCCTCGGTGCCCCTCCGACAGCGATCACCCAGGTGGTCGTGATGGGGCGTACCTATCGCTAAAGACCGGGGCGCTTCGGTCGGGCTCGTGGATCTCCGCAGACCTATACGGTTATACCATATCTTTTCCTCGGATATGGAACGCCCTCAAAGGCGTGTTTATCCATTTACCACTTAGCGGCTAATTTCGAAGCCGACCTCTCACCGCGTCACGAAGTGCCAACGTCGGCAACCACGAAAGCGGTCGAGCATCGCCTTCTTCACTCCGCGACCTCGACCTCATCCCTATCTTCCTCGCCCCGACTGCCGGTTTCATTCATCCTCCTCCTCCTCTTCCCAACCAAGGGAAACTTCACGCCGATGCGAGCGAGTGTCATCCGAATCCGACATTCTTCTCCTCTAAACTTAACAAACCTAGCTCTTCGGTATCTAACGAGCACCCTAACTACTCTAGCAGACGAAGCTTAACACTAAACAAGGGAAACGGGTTCAAAATGGCGTAAAAACTAACCCGAGGGTTGATGCGCTAATGAAGTTCTCTCTACCAAACGAAGTAGCCAAATGAAGCCTCGGTCGAGCAAATAAGATTTTTGAACAACCGCCCTCCAATTTCCAGGCATTATGATTACACGCGGTAGCCCTTTCCCGACTTCCAAGTAAGCTGTCTTGTCTTTTCACATCCCGAAAAACGGGCTACGTTCCCTTTTTGCGGCCGCCGGATCCTCGCGTCGTTGCGCACAGCGTCCTGCGATCCTTTAACCAACTCCGCACGGTTAGCACTAGTCGTTTCTACACCGATCGTGGCGATCCCCAACTATCACATAAGATGCAGCGTGCCCGCGTTCTCTCTCGGTAGGTCGTTTTCACAACCTACTAAGAGGGCCGTGTGGGGAGTGATATTCTCTATCGACGACGCTTTAGCATAGTGGAACTAAGGCGCACCACGTGATGTCGAATCGCATCCACGAAGCCAACAACGCGCCCACAAGGCGGATCGCGTCATCCACGAACTACATCGGCGATGACACATACTCCCTATCCATAAGCAATCATGGTGGCGACCAGTGCTTGCACTAATCACGACCGGTCGATCCAGCGATCCACGCCGCAAAGCTACTTGCTCGGTCATCACTCCTCATCATCACAAAGACCTATGTAGATATTTCTCACATGCTCCATGATCCACACCCCGTTGGTGATATCCTCTACGTGGAGGGTGAGGATACACTCGAATCTCTATAAATACCACTCCATGAACTCGCCCGGACGATTCTTTCACGAGCCCGTGAAGAAGATCAATCGTGGCGGTTAAAAGTCCAAAAGAACTTCGGTCTCACCTATACATTCATACCAGTCCCCAGAGACTGTTTGTAAGGGAATATCATATCACACCTTTACAGTCATATATTTCACATTTTTGACAACTTCCGTCACTCGCACAGATTAGTTCTGACTTCTGAGAAAATCCTGGTCGGGGGTGGGGGTGGGGGTGGGGGTGGGGGTGTCTAACAAATGATTCTGGAAGAGAACACACCTGTTCGGATCATTGAATCGGTACCCATATATTCATGTCAAGAACAAACTACCATATTTATTTTTATGTGGTCCAACAACTGTAATCCCAAATTAGCAAAAAAAAGTAACAACTGTGATCCAGTGTCATTGATTCATTTTCTACTTGTATGAGTTGTATCCGGCCTATATCAACCTTCATGCTTCAGCAGATCCTTAATGGTATGGATCATGGACGCAGGCACTTACTTTGGTGTCATTAGACGAATAGACGATGCCTTACTAAGTACAACTAATTGTCGTGCCACTTCGAGCTCTCTATCCGTTTCCATTGATTGCCTCATTTTGTAAGGTTGTACGTACTGCTAATTAACCGTAACTGCCTAACTTCTTTGGCTTTATTAAACTGGGGTAGCTTGATCAGCTTTTGTAGCTCATGAAAAGTTGAAAACAACCTCACTTCAGAAACAAATTTTGTTATTATAACAGGCGGATGTATAATGTATGTACAAGTTCACGCAAAGCCCCGTCTTTCGCAACAGATGTATGTCAGTCACATACTCGATAGATGTTGGATTTTTGGGTCCATAGACATATGGGCTTGGCCATGTCGCCACATGGTACTAGCGGTGTAAAATGGGTCGGCCGCCCAGCCCTTAAATCATAAAGTACTCTCAAGAGAGGGCCAGGTCGGGCCGACCATCTTATGCAGTGAGGGGTGGGCATGTGAGGGCCAATGCTAAAATTGTGAAACCCTAACCATCACTTCAATCCTCTCTTTAGAGAATTGAAGATCGGGTTTGATTACTCTCTTAAACTCTTTATTTATAGTATAATCCTGCTAAATTGATATGCGATAAATTAATTATCACGTTTAAATAATAATTTTTTTTAATTTCGATTTTAGTTAATGTACTTAATTAATAATTTGGTTAAAATTTGTAAGATAATCAAATTCAAATATTTTGTTTTTAGGTTCTATGTGCCGATATATTTTGTGAATCAATAAAAAATGTATATGAGACCAAAAATATGATGTGATATTGTAGGTTGTAGAATACTTTATGTTTGATTAGTTGAAATTAGTTAAAATATTCATTATCATATACCAAAAATCATATCATATCACTCTGATTTATATTTTACTAGTATTTGCCCATGCCGCCGTGCGGCTTACGGATATCTTGGCGCGGGTATTTCCGGCGGCGCATCCGCTCCCCTCCGTCTTCTGATCTGGCGTGCCTTTGGCGCCCCAGCGCGCATTCACCCCCCATATGACACAAATACGTGTGCCTTCTGCACCTCGGACGCACAACCGCCCCCCGTATGGCATATAGATACGTGCGCCTTTGGCACCCCGGCGCGCCAAGCCCCTCCCTCCCCGTCAAGACAGATCTGGCGCGACTTCGGCTCTCCGACGCCATCCAGCCCTCTACTAAAAAAACTCCAACCGAAGCCCAATTAAAAAAACTCTAATCGAAACCCATTAGAAGCCCGACAAAAAAACCAAACCGAAATCCACTAAAAGTCCAGCCGCATTTGTTGACTTTAAGAATGTTGCAACACTCTTGTTTCACACTATTAAACAACCCACACCTCATGAGTCCTAGGATTTGCGACCTTATAAGCTAGATCCAAAGGTTAGGGGGTGGTATTGGATGTCCAGCACCACCCTTCTTTGTTATATAGATATAGATAGGGGTGTAAAATGGAAGGGCGGGCCCGGCCGACCTCCAAATCATAAAGCCCATATGATTTGGTAGAATTTATTTCCCTATCTTATGAGGGTCGGGCCCTGTGAGGGCCAACACTTAATTATACCGGCCCTTGCCCTCACCTCCCCTCTTTAAAATCATGGTAGGGCCGGGGGCGAGGTCTATGGGCGGGTTATCTGACTTGTCTGTCTATATTGAAACTCTTAATCTGAAATATCGGAATAGGCGCTCTTTTTCCCTTATAAATTACATAATACATAAAAAGCAACGCAAGTAGTAACAAAATCTTGCACTGCGTGGTGGTTATGGCAATAGCCAAGTGATGAAGGAGACAAGGTGGTGGGTGCATCCATAAATTTGCTTTTGTGAATATGTTTTGTGCGTATATTAGCGATCTTAGAGTAGTGGCTTTAAGTTAAAATCACTTCACTTGTAGCATTTTTCTTACATAAGTTATGGGGCAATTTAGATGAAGCCGCGAAACTTCCAAATCCTCCAAGAGTATCATCATTAAATAAAATACTAACTAACTACCTATGTAATAATAAGTAAAATCTAAAAATTTTTACAACTAAAAATTTAAATTTTCTTACATACTATTATGTAATAAAAATTTACATAAAAACCACTAATGTCTAAAAATTTACATAGTGGCTTTAATACCCTATGTAATAATACTAAAAATTTTCTTACATACTAAAAATTTATATCAACCACTATACTTTGAAATTTACATTTCTACCCTATGTAATAATAAAGAAAACTTAAAACCCTAAAAGGTATTATATGTAATTTTGTTTAGAAAATCTAAATATTAATGAGGGCCTTTAATCTGGGGCTTTGTGTGGGCCTTAGAGGGTGGGGCGGGGTCATAAATGTTTCCAATATCTCTGAGCCGCTACCCTCCCTCAAAAACATGAGGGGTCGGAGGGCCCCCCTCAAATTGCATCTTGGGCTTAAATTTGAGGGGCTTTTTTGTTCATGGGCGAGGGTAGGGCGGGGCGGGTCCGAGGGGCGAGGGGCGTTTTACACCCCTAGATATAGATTATAGTTTACATATAGAAAAGTGACCCGGGTTCATATCCCGACAATGAAACAATATGTTATTTTAAACTATATTTTTTATATAACGTTAGAGGAGCCTACACAAAACACTAATTTATATAAAACATACTTTTCATTTTACTATTTATACAATTATTTTTAATAAAATATACATAAAATTATATAGAAAAATAGTGAGGGCCTTAATGCGGGGCTTATGAGGGCCGCTCTTATACTTTTATATATATAGGCCCTTATCCTCCTCTCAAATTGCATGAGGCTTAAATTTCAAAATTTGAGGGTTCTCCAGACCAAAAGACAACACAATATCTAGTCGAACTTGGTGTTTTTCGGGCCGAACACCCAATTATCCAGTCCAAACTCAAAGATCTTAACCACGTGTCATAAGACTGAGCTCAAAATAGAAATCCAGATTAAAATACTTCCGTGCACTGATTGATTACCCAACACTTTTATTTCGTAACGCCAATTTTTCATTTCATTTCATTTTCACTAATCCAAACTTTGTAAATTCCCAAAAACAAAAAAATTTCATCTTTATTTATTTTTAGGCTATAACTTATTTAAGCAACAGCCATGGCTGCTGCCATAGGGTCAAAATCAGTCAAACATATAGCATCTCAAAGTAGTAAGTACTTTGTTTTCAATCATTATATGCACATAGGTAGAATCATCAATACTACTACTCATTACAACAATCAAAGAAAATGTATTGGTGATTTTTCGATAAAGAGACCTTATTTGTTTTATCCATTTAAAATGGTTTCATTTAAAGGTGATTATGATGATAAATGTAGAGTTAGTAGTAGTAGTAGTGGTTATTCTGGTGAGCCCCCTGAGTTCTGGCAACCACCTGGTGGAGATGGTGTTATAATGGCGGCACCCGATGGGAGTTTAGTTAGAGGGGGCGGTGGAGGTGGAGTTAGTACTGGTTCTGGTAGTGGGAATTCAAAGGATGGGTGTTGGGGCGGAGCGAATATGGGTAATGATTTTCCGACTCCGAAAGAGATATGTCAAGGGCTTGACAAGTTTGTTATTGGACAAGAGCGGGCGAAGAAGGTAACTTGTTGTAGTGTATTGTAAATACAGGAATTTCTAGACATTATTTCTACGAATGTGATATGATTAGTAACAGTACTTTCCAGTGTCGTATGTTAAAAGACTAGAAATTGCCCGTGACGTTTAATTTGGTAATAGTTGGTATCTCATTTTAAATATTATCTTACACATACATGTTCGATTCTTATTTAAATTGCTCAGTTGCCTTGTTCAAATGAACGTGTTCAATTTGAACAAAACATTGCATAATTGTCAGTAATGTATTTTTCAATTATCTAATAAAATTCAAATTTGTAGGCCTACCAATTATCATGTGATTCTGTTCTTCAATTGCAATTGTTTTTTTTTTTTTTATGTGTGTTCATGTATAAGGAGCTTCATGTATGTGCTTCCTAAAACCCAAACCGTGCATTAGCTCGTTGGCATTACTCTAATTGTTGGATTTCTTCATTCTCACAACAATTTTGATCCTAGTTGGCAAAATTTATTAAAATTGTCATTACCTTTGACATTTTCTATTAAATTTTGAAGAAAACTTCATATTCCCTTCTTTATTAATTAAGTTGTTCCTTTACCTTTTCAGTCTGCCATTCAAATTTGGTTCATCGTTTTTTTGAATTTTCACATTGCATACTTATCGAATGGCTATCTATTATCGAAATCAATCTGGACAGATAAATGAAAAGACTCTTACGTGAAGCCTTAAATTCAAGATAGAAGAGAGATTTTATTACCTTAATAGTTGCAACTTAGCACAATTATAGAGCCATTAATTATGAATTGGTATCCTATTTAAACTATGATTGTTTTATGACTTTATCCCATTTTTAGAGCCCTAAATTATTTGTATACATATCTCAAGGCATTGATCTAAGCCATAAATTAATTTTGAGAGTTTCAATTAGGACCGCCACTTAACACTCAAATTCCTCGAGATCAATCTTCTATGTTATGTTAGATTGATGGTTATTTTGAAATGTAGTTGTGGTAATTTATAAATGTTATGATGACTGTATTGAAATCATTTTGTCGGGGGATCTTTGCAATCTGCACAAGTTGCATTGTTCTCAGATGTCGTACATTTTTTGTCCAGTGCTTCCATTAGACTGGAAGGACTAGTATTCAGTGATGGTTCTTTCTTTTCGGTACACTGGTTTCAAGTGAATTGAACTTCTCTAAATTGTTATCTATGTATAAAGATATTGCTATCCTCTGAGTTCTTTCTAGTTGTATTTCCTGAATCCAGGTACTCTCTGTTGCTGTTTACAACCACTACAAGAGGATCTATTTTGAGTCTCAACCAAAGTAATTATCTGTATATTCCTATTTAGATATTTTATATTTTCTTTTTAAGCAGCATGTGTTATTAATAATGAAACATTAAAAACCTCGGTATGCCACAATTGCTAAGTGATATGAACCTATATTTGATGTGCACAAGCACTGCCTGGAGAATTAGCAAGACTATTTTATCAATTCCTATTTTAACTTATTAAATGTAAGATTTTGGTAAATCACTATGTTCATGTATTAGCACTGACCATATTCAAGATAAAAATGAAAGTTACGTATGATTAAGAATGAAGACCATTAACCTGATGTCCTGGCTAATGTTTTGTCCTGAAGATCTCCTAGGCTGGGACATTCCTCCGAGATTCACCTGTTCCACTCTTGCATTGGCATAAGATTCTCATGCTGTATTGCCAGACACCTTAGCTTTAATGTTCAGCTAAAATTGCAAGTATAGAATTATGTCTGTTTTTATGATATAACATCCATTAACAATTTGTGTTGTTAGGTGTGCAGAAGGTTCAACTAACGGAGAAGATAATGACTCAGTGGAACTTGAGAAAAGTAATGTCCTTTTGATGGGTCCGACAGGCTCAGGTTCCTATTTTACTATTTTACTTGCTGTTTTCCTTGAATGACTTACAGAATTGGCATAGTGAGCATTTTTGCTAATTTTCCATTCCCCATTTTCCTTCTGTTTTTCTTTACTGTTTTTTTTTTGCACATGTATTTGTGATCATTTCTCGAGGACAGGGAAAACATTACTTGCAAAAACTTTGGCTCGGTTTGTAAATGTTCCATTTGTTATTGCTGATGCGACAACACTGACACAGGCAAGTCGATCTGTGCACTGATATTTTTAATGTTCTGAATAAAAATATCACGACTTGTCATGCTTTTTAAATAAAGAAACCGCTATAAAAGGTTGAACAGTACATAGGGAGAATGTCAAATGAAAATGGTTAATTTGAGTAGAATTTGACAAACCAAACATTTCTATTTTACAGGCAGGATATGTAGGAGAGGACGTGGAGTCTATATTGTACAAGCTTCTTATGGTATCTCTTGAGTCTATTTTATGTAAAGACTATATGTTCTTGTGAAGAAGGTTTCTGCTGTTCTATAATTGCATCAATTCGATTAATTTTTTTTGTTTGATCTGCTTTTTTTTGTTAAGTTTATGTACGTCGACATTTATTGGCATCTTTCATATCTTAAATTTTCTCCCTACTATTTTTTTTATGTTGACCGCTATCCAGTTTTTTCTTGTGAACATACCAATCCAAAAAAGAGAGGAACTATACTGAGTTTGAAACCTTTTAACTAGTTAAGGTGGAAGTCTGTTTTAAATATATGAAATAAAAATTACTGGGTGTTTCTTTTGAAAACTCGTTCCTCAGATGGAAAAGAAACTGATTGTATTGCTGGATTTGTGCGGATCCATCTTACCTCAAATTCAAACTTGATCTTCTCTTCACCCACTGAGCAAAATGCACATAATACCTCTAATTGGTTGATCTAGTTGTATAGAGTACTTTACAGACTGGATAATCAAGGTTACTATTAAATCATCTCTTAGCTTGAAGTTATACACTTGGTGAACGTTTAGGGAGTGCCGTGGTTCTAGTATGATCCTTTTATAAACTTGGATTTTCTTAAGAATTATAATGAACTAACAGTCTAACACCCAATATTATATGTTTTTGCATCAACTTTGTTGTTGTTCCCATTATACATCTGTTTCCTGCAGTACAAAAAAAGGGTCATTTTGCTTGTACTCCTATGCCATGAATAATGTGTAGATATTTGCTCGATATTGCTTACTTGATGCCTTTTGGTCACAGCCATAAATGGGCTACTTGCATCCTGTTATGAACACATTTTGAGAATTGCAGTGTCATGTGTGAAGATTCTGGTTTTAAGAAATCATTCTGGTTTTCTCCTTATCAGGTCGCTGACTATAACGTGGAGGCTGCTCAGCAGGGCATTGTCTATATTGATGAAGTTGATAAAATAACTAAAAAGGTCTTATTGGCACCCTCTAGTGTTCAGAGATTGACTATCATGTTAATTTTTTCCAGTACCATATAAACCTTTCTCTTATGGGTGCAGGCTGAGAGCCTTAATATAAGTCGAGATGTATCAGGGGAGGGCGTCCAACAAGCATTGCTGAAAATGCTGGAAGGAACAGTGAGTAAATACGTATTCAAGTCTAGTATAAAGATCAGATTTAATTCATTTTTTTCTCTTTCTTTTCTGATAACCAAGATTAATAGGCGACCAAATCCACATTTGAATCCTAAGAAAGACAAGAATGGTCCTGTGTTCTCTGATATTGTGCGTGACCATCTTGGCATGACCCAAGACACGTTGGAACCTTAAAAAAATACCAGACTATGTATGAGAGTGAATAACAAAGGCGAGGATTGTAATAACTAAGAAGAGGGTTCTTAGCTGACTCTACAACTACAAGCCATGCAAGGGGACAAAAGCGTCGAGCGATCCTATATATTATTGTTAGAAAAATAAAGAAGGATTTTCGTCGAGGCAGTATGAAAAGAGTAAAACTATACTTTGGATGGGATTTCAGATTTTTTGTACCTAAAAGAACAAGTTTGAAGGAAGCAAATTAGAAAGAGATTTGTACATGAACCAGGATCTCCCAGTCTTGTTTTTACACCACAGAAAATTATCCAAGCTTTACTTGCTGTGGCCTGTGGGGATCTCACTGACCCTTAGATATTAATTTGAATAATTTCCCAGTCTTGGGGAACTCTTTTCATATGATATTTTCTAATAGGTTATATTATCTTTTTTTGTGGCTTGTATAATAGAATGATCAAGTCATCTCTGGCACAGCATGGTGTGTAGCCTAGTACATGACTTATGTGGCTCATATAATTGAATTGGACTCTCAGTTTGAGTCCTGTAATAGGATATCACTTTGGGTTGATCTGAGCAGTTGGTATTAACATTTATATCAAAGATTTATTTCTGGATGAAGTGTCGTATTTCTTTTGATCATTTATTCATTTAGAACAATTTAATTGATTCTGGAAGTGTGAAGGACTACATCTTGTTTCCCTTACTATCTTGTGCTAATCCAGGTCGTCAATGTCCCGGAAAAGGGAGCTAGAAAGCATCCTAGAGGCGACAATATCCAGGTACTATTTGTGATAGTGATGACTAAATATTGTTTAGCAGTATTGTTCCATTTGGATACTTGTCACTTTGTGTGCCGGCTTTGCACTTCACTTTGTTCTCTTTATGGCATATACTTCGATCATATATAAAACAAAAAAAACAAGATTCAACGGTTCAGATACATGCGATCAAGTTCTCGTAGCCATTGCATATTGGTTTTTGTGGGTATGTTTAGTTGCAACTATTATGGCGGGGGTTGAGTCACTATGATATATATAAATGATAAATAAAAATGAAAGAAGTTATTCTTAGGTTTGATTTTGATCATTTTGTTTTAACATTTGATTTGAAATGTGCACTTGGATATATTTCCTTAATTCCTCTATTCTTAATTTGCTCCATGCACTTAATTGCTTGTGAGCTATGGATCATTCGTATCTTGTTAGGTATGACCTATCGTTGAATGTTTCTTTCCATACTGGTTTTCTGCAGATAGACACGAAAGATATTCTTTTCATATGTGGGGGTGCCTTCATTGACTTGGAGAAAACGATCTCAGAAAGGTTAGATCATTATGTCAAATATTAGTCCTGTTGACCGCCCGAATTGAATTTCTTCTGTAAGGTTTTTCCTTAACACGAAGTATTTCACTTGTAATCAGGCGCCAAGATTCGTCAATTGGGTTTGGAGCACCTGTGCGTGCAAACATGAGGACTGGTGGTTTGACAAATGCTGCCATCACATCGTCTTTACTGGAAACTGTAAGTAAGAACCACTTTTGGGCTAGTTTAACTTTTAGTCCTATTTTCTATCACTTATAGTTGGTCTTAATTGCCTGAAATATGAGAACAAATCGCTTACAAAATTCAAATTGAACTTTTCTTTTGCAGGTGGAAAGCAGTGATCTTATTGCTTATGGTTTAATACCAGAGTTTGTTGGCCGTTTCCTGTTCTTGTTAGTTTATCGGCTCTCAGCTTAAGACCAACTTGTGCAGGTACTCTCTTTCAACATATTTATTTCTGATTCATACTGATCTTTACCTGCTTAAACTAGCATATGCATATTTACACACACAATCTAGAAGTGGCACATGCCAATGCTACTTTCTAATTAATTTTTATCATTGTCTTCTATATTAAATAGTTATTCACGTCTATATTCATATTATGCATCGAACTTCTCCTTATTAACTTTGACAGTTGTAATCGTTGATTTTGAAGGTCCTCATAGAGCCAAAAAATGCCCTTGGAAAACAATATAGGAAGATGTTTCAGATGAATGATGTAAGTTTTTAATCTGCGCCCTTCTCCCTTATCAGATCTGTCACACTTGATAAACCCATTGTATATTATTTTTTCCCTTTTCTTTTTCATTCGACCAGTATTATATAAGTTGAATTTCTTTTCGGTATAAATGGCGGATTGATCAATCTTAGGAACTGGGGCGTATCTGTTAATTATTTGTCTTCTTATCTCCATAGGTCAAGTTGCATTTCACTGAAGTTGCTTTGAGATTAATTGCTAGAAAAGCAATGGCTAGAAGCACTGGTGCACGAGGCTTAAGATCCTTGCTAGAGAATATTTTGATGGATGCCATGTACGAGGTACACTATTTCTTCCTATCTGATGACACTGTTCTGTATTTTCATTCAATGGCATTTTGAGGTGCCAAGGCACCCTTGAAAATAATAATTATGCAATTTAATTTTGTACCTCACATTCAGACTTCAAAAGTTGATGTGTATATATATATATAATAGTAATGCAGCTGTAGTACTAACTATGGCTTGGGTTTTTTTTTCCTGTAAAGTATTGAAGATTGAAGACAACAGTACTGATAAAATTACTTATTCGCCTAAAAATATGCTGGAGAGTTTTGTCTACTACCCTCTTGTATTGTATCATGTTTAATATCTAATGAGTTAGTGAAGGTATTGCAGTACTCTCTCAAATAATTTGTCATGAAATACACAATTCACACAACACATAAATTTTTGTTTGCAACTTTCCATATTTTCAGTCGTATATTTTGAATATGAGCGGGTATGATGTTTCTGCTCAATGGGAACACTTGCTTTTCTCATGAATCATGATAAATGTGGTAGTGGATATTCTTAAGGCCCATCCTTTCCATACTTCTCCATGTCAACTTAACATAACCAACAAACAGATTCACGGCTCTGTTGATTTTGCCCTTAATAAATTACAGAATTGCATTTTCTAATGGAACTTTAATTGGACATTTGTAGATTCCAGATTTGGAAACTGGGAAGGACAAAATAGATGCTGTTGTGGTCGATGAAGAAGCTGTTGGAAGTATGGAAAGATCTGGATGTGGAGCCAAAATTCTATATGGTGATGGTGCATTTGAACTCTATCTGTCACAACAAAAGTCGAAAGAATTTGAGGTACTTGTTGTCAGTTATATCTTCACTTCCTAGTTCGTATAAAACCTTTTGGTACATCAGTAGGGCATTGACTTGTACTTCTAGATCGTAGATAACAAATTTTCAGTTCTGGCATACTCTGTTTCAATGATCTGAATACTGAAGACGCAACTGGTTAATTTCTTAGTATTGCTTGTAATATTAATTGGACATGATGAATTGCTGTTGTGTTCCAGACAAGGGAGGAAGGATCTGAACGAATGCCAGATGCAGAACCTGAGCTTCCTTCTATTGTTGTCAGCATGTAATTTTCTAGCAATGCCCAACATGATTTCGACCTTACCGATCACACACAAAAAAAGGTGATTTCTACATTGTACATTAGTAAGTTATAGTATATACATGTGGTGCGGTTACCAGGTCCTTTGTCACCCAGTATAAGTACATTGAGCTCTTGCTAATGTGAGAACTGAGAACAAAGATTCCAAGTGGAGCAGTTGAAAAAAAGATGGTAAAAGTTTTGCATGAAGGGCAGCAGAAATGCCTTGGTGAAAAATGCAGATTGTTCAGAGGTTGATTATCTTACCAGGAAGAGGTGACACGTCAAAGTGGCATGTGGAGAGGGTCCATCACTCTTAATCCGATCGCTGGCTTCACCTCGGCTTCGTCCAATTTTCATCTGTGGTGCTAATACATCTGAGGAAAATCTCTTGGGTCATTATCATTATCTGGTTTAGCAACGTTCTGTGATGGCCCGGCTCTTTAGATTGATCGATGTAATACATTGCATTGGGTATGATTCACAAACTGTATAAATCTGATTGGTTCTTTTCTAGATTTAACTTATTTCATAGGCTGGAAATGAATCCAAGTAAATTCAGGATTACTGCACCCGGGATGAATACCCCCCCATTAGCTGGATGTGTTTTAATTACTCTCTACTCTGCATGTAAATTCGAAGATTGTTATTTTCATTCTGAATCGAACAAACTGTATACCCTAGAATCGTCTTAAGAAGTTATGAGTGATAGCGGAAGGTCCTTACTCTCCATCATGTTTGAAGACGGCCCCGGTTGAGCCAAGCTTACCCAAAGGTCATTCAAGTAACGAGTGGGAAATTAAGATAACTGGGAACTTTTTGGTGCTAGTTTGAGTTGACTGATGTACAAACTAATTTCTTTATTAAGATAACTTATAGGTTATAACCATGCCTTAAGATGTTCCTCCTAGTTGCTTTAAAGTTTAAACGATCCCAATCATTAATCATCTACATGTCATAAAAATCGTTCTCCTAATGGTACTGTCCATCTCAGTATTTATTTCTGCAGTAAAGTTTAACGTGGCGTGTCCATCTCAGAGTATCCTTCTCTGAATTCCACCTTGTTGTAGTTAACCAACCCATAGGAACTGATTGGTTTTGAGATAGTTTTGTACTTCTGAACTCAAGCACGCAAAAATCATGTTGCAAGAAAAACGTTCGTTTGAAGAACCAAGTATAACGTTTGAAAACGAGTAGGATTTTGGGTATTGTGGTCATACTGAAACGTGAAACATGATAGGGACGAGGCAACAGCACACAAAGAACATTTCAATTCCAAGACGGCCGTTGCAATTCGCTTTCAGAGATGTTGCTTCACATGTACCATTTCAACTTACTATTAACACATCTTCTTAGTGGACATTAACTTCTATCAGCAGAGCTAATCGGCTATCACTCTCAGTTCAGCTGGCGATTGGCACAAAAGTATACGTTGACAGAGCACAAAAGTATACGTTGACAGAGCACAGAGGCTATCTGGGGTGTAATTAGCGTGTGTTAAAAGGTCCACATTCCTCAATTTAGCAAAAACAAAGGGGGCCCACTTTCCTCAAATGGCTAAAATCCAAGTCATCACAATTAAGCAAACGTTAATGGTAACAAAGTACAGAAAATATTCCCTAGCGTTTGGTTAAACCCTTCATTTTTCACAATTTCTTACGAAATACATTTATCGCACGTAATGTGAACAAGTTAAACAAAAGAAACAACGTCAATTGTGTTCTTCCAAAGTACTAAACTTTCACGTGTGGGATCTCATTCATCCTAGTTAAGGTTTCATATATTTCTCTCAATCTTCTTAGCCTTCTTTTGATTGTCGTTGGTGTTCTTTTGATTTTTCAGTATTAAGGACCTTAATTGTCATCATACAGGTTTCATTATGTTATCATCGAATTTTGTGTTTTTGAATAAAAACTATTAGTATGGTGTATTTTCTGTTGATGCATTCATGATGAACATTCCACTTAAGGTTTCTCTTATGTACACTATACCGGCCGGTTCATTTGTTAATGGGCATGTTTATTTCTTTTTGTGATAGTAGTTGATCAAGAAACAAGCCATGCATTCTGCGAACCATTGGGGTGGTTCGTTTGAGATTAATACGGACTCAGTGGCAGCTGATGATGAGAGAAGTCCGCACATGGACATGGATCGTCAATTGAACGAGACACAACAGAGTTGGCTCTTAGGACCACAACCCAAAAAGATGAAGAAATACGTAGATTTTGGCTGTATTGTTTGTAGTTATAAGGCATTGCAGTGGACCATTGCAGCAATTTTGATTGCCTTCCTGGTGATAGGGCTTCCGATCATTGTCTCTAAGAGTTTGCCCAACAAAAAGGACCACCCTCCTCGTCCTGATGATTACTCAAAAGCCGTCAGCACTGCCCTCCTATTCTTTGATGCCCAGAAATGTAAGTATTTTTCTTCCTTGAAAACGGAATCAGCAACTTCATCTAAGCTGAATGTATAAGTTGTTTCTCTTTTCACATGGTTTTAAAAATAATCGGGAAAATGAGGCACTCCATTGTTCTCTCAAGATTTTTTAAACTATAAGCTATTAGGCTGTGACGATGATGTAGAATGTGTAGCTAGATAGCATTACCATGGAAGCAGAACAGTAACCAATAGCGATTAGAACCAGTATTTTCCATAATGAAATATTGATTTTATGTCAACTTTTGTTGTTTGGTTATTTTGGTGTATAGCTGGGCGGTTGCCGAAAGACAACAATGTGTCATGGAGAGGGGATTCTGGACTACGAGATGGACATTCAGATGTGAACGTGAAGGGTGGACTCGTAGGAGGATATTATGATGCAGGGGACAACTCAAAGTTCCATTTCCCAATGGCCTTCTCCATGACCATGCTAAGTTGGAGTGTGATTGAATACAACAAAAAATACAAAGCAATAGACGAGTATGATCATGCAAAGGAGCTTATTAAATGGGGAACAGATTACTTACTATTGACCTTCAATTCCTCTGCCACAACTATCGACCAAATTTACAGTCAGGTACCAGACCAACAATTTATATAGATGTAGATTAGTTACTTTAAATCGCATCTACCTAACATTTACACCATATTGTTTGAATGTGATCGGCATTGGACAAATAACACAGTTGATTCAACTAAACTAAAATGGCAAGCACTTGCAAATCTTTGTTTTTGTTTACTCCTTAATTAATGATCAAATAATTTTGTTACATGTGTCTAGGTAGGTGGATCACAGAGTGGTTCAACAACTGATGACGACCACACTTGTTGGCAAAGGCCAGAAGACATGACCTATCAGCGGCCTGTGCAAATAACTACGCAGGGGCCTGATTTAGCAGGTGAGATGGCAGCAGCTTTAGCATCTGCCTCAATTGTCTTTCGAGATGATGTGAAGTATTCAAAAAAGCTTTTGGATGGTGCTACTGCCCTCTATAAGTTTGCTGACGACCTTAATAGGCGTCTTTCTTATAGTCGTGGCAATTCATATATTGCACCTTACTATAATTCAACGGGCTATTGGGACGAATACATGTGGAGTGCGGCATGGATGTTTTATGCGACAGGTAATGCCAGCTATTTGGAACGTGCAACCCAAAATACTGTAGCAACTTATGCAAACACATTTAGTCGTATTCCGGATTTGAGTGTGTTGAGTTGGGATAACAAGTTGCCTGCAGCAGAGCTCTTGCTAACAAGATTGAGGATATTTTTAAGCCCTGGTTACCCTTATGAGGACATGTTGAGCAGTTATCACAATGAGACTGGGCTTAACATGTGTTCTTATCTTCGACAATTCAATGTCTTCACCTGGACAAAAGGTACGTAGAAAGTTATTTCCGCTGAAAAATGACATTTTAAACAACTAACATTTAAAGCTCAATAGATTTGTTTTCAATTTGGAACCACCTGTCAAGGCAATCATAGAAGTAAAAGCACCTAGGTTTTGTATAAACATGAAGCACGACTACTGTAAGTGATAGAACTTTTTTTTAATTGTTTTGATACAGGTGGTTTGATTTTGCTAAATCACGGTCGTCCGCAACCTTTGCAGTACGTTGCAAATGCTGCATTTCTAGCATCTCTTTTTGTTGATTATATGGACGCAACTGGCGTTCCTGGATGGTTTTGTGGCCCCTATTTTATATCATCGGATAAACTGCGCTTCTTTGCAACTTCCCAGGTTCTTTCTCTTTAAACTTACTCTGCACTTACATATTAGTGATAGTCTATTAGTCCGTATGTCCAATAATAATACCTTGGTTATTGATGACAATGTAGAAGAATTGAAATGTATATTCTGTTTGCGGCTGGGAAACATTGCAGGTGAATTACATCTTAGGAGCCAACCCCATGAAAATGAGCTACTTGGTGGGTTACGGAGACAAGTTCCCAAAGTATGTGCACCACCGAGGTGCTTCTATCCGGCGGCCAAGTGGCAAGACTAAAGTTGAGAAGGTCTACACTTGTCATGGTGGATGGGCTTGGTTTAATAGCACAAAACCCAATCCCAACGAGATTACTGGAGCAATGGTTGGCGGGCCTTACAAGTCAGATAAATTCAAAGACGATCGCAAGGATTACGGCCACACAGAACCTACATTGGCTGGAAATGCAGGATTAGTCGCTGCATTGGTCTCATTAACCACCAGTGGTGGGATTGGTATTGATAGGAACACCATATTCTCAAACGTGTCGCCATTCTACCCTTCAAGTCCGCCACCCCCACCACCTTGGAAGCCATGAGGTCACATGTTCTGATACACTGATACATAGTAAGTCTTAGGTTAGGACTTGTGAATTACCTCCTCTTTCTTCTTTCTCTAGGTTTAGCATGTCCCAAAACATTGGTCTGGGCAGTTGTGTCACTGCGATAACTGGTCTATAAAGTAATCGTACGAGGATACCAATTGAGTGAGGGTTGCCTTATCAGGCCTCTTTTTTTTTAAGCCGAGCATGAAGTCTAGAAAATGCTATTGTTTTTATAAATTTTTTCTTTTTCTATCAAAATGATAAGGAAAGTATCCTGCCGAAGTTCATACCTGTAGTCATAATCATTTGTCCGATATAAGCCATGTCTGGCCATTAAAAAAATAAAATCTGATTGGCCAAAGTATTTTAGACACGATCAAAGTTTGTGATGAATTTTTGTTGTGGTGCAATCTTACAACTGTGAGTCCTTTTACAGAATGGAGATATGTTGTCCGATATCGGTAGATCGCTCGCGGACTCATTTATTAAACGGCCGAAAAAGGAAATATAAATGGAAAGTATTCAATAGGTGAAACTTGCTCTACTAATCACATCCTAAGATATACCAAACCTTTAATATGTGGAAAGTAATTAAAACCTTTACTAATTTATTTAGCCCAAATTCAAAATATAATGGAAATAATTCAATAGGTAAATCTGCTAATAATCACACATCCAGATTACTAAATCTTTACAACTATATGTTGGTAACCTTGGTGATACATATATTAAATTAGAAACAAAATATTTACGTCATACAATTATAGAAAAACATTGAAACTGTAAATTAATTTATTTTAGAAATCTGATTTGTTTTAGCCTCTATAAGTAGCTTATTCAACAATGTTTGTAACAAAGGACTAGAAGGTTGCGCTCTAAGTTGGCGAGAAGGAAATTATGGCTAAGCTCTCTTTTATATGTTTCATTTTCCTTGCTATAATTGCATTTTCAGGTAAATCAACTTTGTGTATGCATCTTCATTCACAACTTTTAACAATGTTGTCATAGACGTTCTATTTTTTTTTTTTAGTGGACGAAAGTAACCATAGGTCTTGTTAATTTCTCTATCCGGCCTACTCCTTTTTTTTTCTTATTCACTTCGACTAGTTGTCTAAGTGTATCTCTATCATTTATGCAGCTACAACAATAATACCTCAAGCAGATGCCCGATGTCAAGTTATATTGGATCCAAATGGTTGTAATCTTAGAGAGTGCGTAGAACATTGCGCCGACAAATACCAAAATGGCAATGGCGATGGACTTTGCATAGGTGATGGCAGTGGAAAACCAGACCAACCTTTTAAATGTGTTTGTGTTTATGACTGTTGAGCAAAATTATCATCGTGCTAGTGTGTAGTACGTAATAAATAAAATAAACTCTTAGCACACGATATGATATTAGTATGTCTTTACGTGTTTGTGTCTTAAAGTTTTGAAGATATGTGAGTGAGTATTGGATTACGTCTATACTTTCATTTATTTAACATTTGAATTGAACTAAAATCTTTAGCAAAAATAAATAAAATAAACATTTGAACTTCAACGGAAATTAAGCAACTCAAAAGAAAGAAATTTTCATCTTGATGCTGAGATACAATTATATACTCACTTTTGTTTTAGTTTCTTGTAAATGTCTATTTTTATCCCGAGGGATTAGTTGGACATTATACCAAGTGTTTATGACTTAGCTCTAATCTAGATGAAGAAAGGGGATGTTTTTGGTTAATGGGAATAGTTGTTCTTAATGAGTAAGAAAATGTTTACGTATCCAGCACTGTGTGAGTGAGACTGAAATCAAGCCAACGTAGTTTTGGCATGGGATTGGTTTTATAGGTGTTTGTGAGCAAGTAGTTGGTAGGACTCATGTGGTGGTATGAACAAGTGTGCTGCTAGAATGAGCGACACGTCTTCACAAGCTGTACGTGTGTGGTGGTTCTAGGTATTATGTTGTTTGAACTGGTATCAAAAGAATGTGGTTAAGGATGTGATGATGGTAATAGTTTGAGTATTGGAGCGGGTAAAAGTCTGATGCTAATGATAGCAATGATGAGAGTGACAGGTGATGATATTACGAGACGGAGTCGAGTGACGTACAAGTAGGGTTGGCAATGGATCGGGTAAGAACTGATACCCGATCCGATCTGAACCAATAAAAGCGGTTTTGGTATAGGTTGTTAGTGTTTTGGACTGGTTTTGGGTCTTGAAAATCAGAACCGGTCTCTTATTGGATTGGTTATGGATTAAGGATGTATTGAACCATTATGGACACGATCCGGTTGAAATTTTGACCTCATTCTTTTTGTGACATTCAACGTCATAAAATATAATAAACAATAGTTGATTGAGTTCAAAGTTATAAGCTTTTGTAATGGCTTTTGATTAAGTAATAAAATTTTCTTCTTTAATCAATGAGATATGCCTTTTGGATTTTTGTATCTTGTTTATATTTAGCAAAAAATATATACTTATAAACTAGAAATTAGGATTCAATTCCAAAAGGCCCAGTCCAAATTGAGGTTATTGGTTTGGAACGGATCGGATCCGGAATCAAGAAAAAGTTTTCAGTTCGGTTTTGGTTCTCTAACTCAAATACCCATTCGGGTTCAGTCTAGTTCTGGATTAGCATTACTTAAAAGCGGAATGGTTCGATCTGGATTTCCATATATCTAGACCTCCAACCCATTGGCCATTGCTATCCCTACGTACCGGTCACCAGTCGTTTTTGGCGAGTGTGCGACTGCTTGCATATCTACTGTTGAATTGAGTTAGCAGAGTCGTTGTGTAACACTCTAATAATTATTTAATATCCAAATTGATTATTTTATAATTTTTCATATATTATTAATTATTATGTCTTAAATAGTTAATTGATTTTGTTTGTTTTTTTTTGAAACGGTTATGGGGTTGAGGCAGACCCCTACTGGCCTATTGATAAAACTTCAAAAAGTTACATACTGGCCTCCCAAAGAGTATGATTGTTAGAGGGAGAATTCTCAGTATAACAACACTAGGCTCTAAGCTTTACAATCATGAAAAACTCATGAACATAGTCCATTCGGGTACACACACAGAAATAAGTACATAGAAACATCTAACGTCTGCCACCAAACAAAAATTTATCCCTTATGATCAGATGATCATTCCTTAGATACATTGTCGACATTATTCAGGTTTCAAACACCGACATGATTATGTCAGAAATATTTTATGCGATGCATTTTGGAGGGCTGTGGTACAAGTGAAGAAGGAGGCTCCTATCAATTTTCTCACTAATCCGAATGAGGGGAGATCAACACTTCGGCCTGCAGATATATTGATCTACAGTTGGTCTGAAGGGAAGCATGCATGTGTTGATGTAACTAGAGCCTCTCCGTTGGTAGGGCTTGAGAATGGAGTCTTTGAGGTGAGAGAAACAGCTAATAGAGCAACGACATGAAAGATTGAGAAACACGAGGATGCTTGTAAGGCTAACTATCATTGTTTCAATTCATTCTGTTCAGTTTTAACACTTTTGGTTTCTTGGCACAATAATCTGTTGAGCTCCTTAAGAGATTGCAGAAAGTTATAGACAGTAACATAATGACAGTTGGCTCTAACAAGTTTGTATTTAAGAGAATAGGATTTACCATTCAGAAAGGACTTGCAACGCAACTTGTTGCACGTACGCTTGTCCTAATCATTTGTAAAACTCGTTATCATTATCGATAAAATTTCCACTTAAAAAAAAAACAAAATGTAACATTTTATTTTATTCAAAAAAAAAAAAAAAAAAAAAACTGATGTATATTAAGTTACAAAAAATAAAATAAAAGGTGTATATTAGGTTACCACAAAAAAAAAATAATAATAAAAAAAAAATAAAAAAAAAATTGATGTACATTAACAACCAAAAAAAAAAAAACAATGACTAACATTTTCTTTTATTTATTGACACTATATACTACAAAAAAAAAAAAAATTTATTTTGATATTGATGTCTTTTATTTCGCTTTTGATTATCCACTTTTTAAAAACCAAAAACCACATTCTATAAAAAAAATGGTCCAAAACTCACAAAAGAGATTGTTGATGTTTCTTATGCTCAAATTGAGTCTCGCCACTACCCTTAAACCCCAAAATTCTCTCCACTATGATTTTACCGTCCCTTCAAAGCTACAATATACGTTTGGCTATCTTGTGAAACATTCTTCCATATAGTTCTACCTCATTACAAAGCCCTCATTTCATCTAGGAAATCCCTTAAAACCCATCTTGAAAAATTAACTTTTGAAAATGGGTTCGAGTGTTCGCATTAAAAAGCACATGTCTCATTTCATGCTTGACCCTAGAGAGGACCAAACCTTCAATACAAAATAAATATTGTTTCAACCCGACCCCGCTCGGCAATCACTAGGGATTTTATGATTTGAAGCTTAAGCTGATTGCAAAAGTTCCTCCGACTACAACCTAATGACGGCCTAACCCTAACGAAGTTTGTATTATTTCAGGAGGATATATTTGTGTGCATACCTATAGGATATGCACAACAATCACTTTGTGCATGTCCTAATTATTTGTAAAACTTGTTATCATTATAAATAAAATTTTATTATTCGAAAAAATAACAAAAAAACCAACATTTTATTTTTGAAAAAAGAAAATACTATAAAAAAAATATTGATTTTTTTGAAATTAATACAATAAATTCTGAAAATAAAATGGGTTGAAATAACAACAACAAATTTCAACAACAAGATTTGTCGAAAAGTATATAATTCAAAAAAAAAAAAAAAAAAAATATACACATTCAATATGGACAATGGACATTAACGGGAAATACACATTCAATGTACATACCCAACAGTATGTGCACAAGAATCAGTCTACATGCAATTTAGGGTCATTAGATATTAGCCAAAGAAGTAACTGAATGTGAACGCAGCGTGCAATAATCTAAAACCTCCGAACAACTTCCATTATAGAAGTTTGCGCCATCAATTCAGAATATACGTGTTGGTCTAACTACCTTGTGAAACATTCTTCCATATGTTCTACCTCATTACAAAGCCACGATCTTCATCTAGGAAATCTGAAGTTAAAAACCCATCTTGAAAAAATTAACTTTTCACGCATTATACCACGTAAGAGTGTTCGTCGCACAAAAGCACATGTCTCATTTTATGTGCTTTCTTTTCCTATTTTGTGATAACACGAGGAGGCTTGTAGAGCAAACCAAAGATTGTTTCATTCCGCTTTTCGGCTTTGACACTATTGGTTTCTTGGCACAACAATCTGTTAAGCTTCTTAAGTGATTGCAAAAGTTCTGACTACAACCTAATGACAAATTGGTTCTAACGAAGTTTGTATTCGGGAGGATAGATTTGCAATTCGAAAAGGACTTATATCACGGCCTTTTGTTGCATGCTTGTCCTAATTATTTGTAAAACTTGTTATCATTATAAATAAAATTTCCACTTAAAAACAACAACAAAACCAACATTTTATTTTATTCAAGAGAATATATACTATAAAAAAAAAAATCTTTTTATTTGAAGAGTATATACAATAAATAAAAAAAAAAAAAAAATAAAACAAATAACAACAACAACAACACATTTTTTTTTATTCAAGAGTATATACTACAAAAAAAAAAAAAAAAAAAAAAAAAAAATTCATTTTTTTTTTTTCGCTGATTATCCACTACAAAACCAAAAAAAAAAAAAAAAAAAAAAAAAAAAAAAAAACTCACAAAAAAAAAAAGCTAAATGAACTTATTATGCTCAAATAGAGTCAAGTGCACTACTCTAAAACCTCCAAACAACTTCCACTATAGAAGTTTGCTTCATCAATTCAGAATATAATGGTGTTGGTCTAACTATCTTGTGAAACATTCTTCCATATATTCTACCTCATTACAAAGCCAATGATCTTCCATCTAGGAAATCTGAAAGTTAAAAACCCATCTTGAAAAATTAACTTTTCAATGCATTACATACCACGTAAGAGTGTTCGCATAAAAAGCATGTGTCTCATTTTATGTGCTTTCTCTTTCCTATTTTGTGATAACACGAGGAGGCTTGTAGAGCAAACCAAAGCATTGTTTCATTCCGTTCAGTTTCGACACTATTGGTTTCTTGGCACAACAATCTGTTAAGCTTCTTAAGTGATTGCAAAAAGTTCTGGACTACAACCTAATGACAAATTGGTTCTAACGAAGTTTGTATTCAGGAGGATAGGATTTGCAGTTCAGAAAGGACTTTAAGCCACAAAACTTGTTGCATGCTTGTCCTAATTATTTGTAAAACTTGTTATCATTATAAATAAAATTTCCACTTAAAAACAACAACAAAACCAACATTTTATTTTATTCGAAGAGAATATACTATAAAAAAAAAAATTCTTTTTATTTGAAGAGTATATACAATAAATAAAAAAAAAAAAAAAATAAAAAACAACAACAAAACAACAACAACAAACAACAACAACTACATTTTCTTTTATTCAAGAGTATATACTAAAAAAAAAAAAAAAAAAAAAAAAAAAAAAAAATTTTTCATTTTTTTTTTTTTTTGATTATCCACTACAAAAAAAAAAAAAAAAAAAAAAAAAAAAAAATCAAAAAACTCAAAACTCACAAAAGCAAAGCTAACTCAACTTATTATGCTCAAATAGAGTTGCGCACACTACTCTAAAACCTCCAAACAACTTCCACTATAGAAGTTTGCCATCAATTCAGAATATACGTTGTTGGTCTAACTATCTTGTGAAACATTCTTCCATATATTCTACCTCATTACAAAGCCACGATCTTCATCTAGGAAATCTGAAGTTAAAAACCCATCTTGAAAAATTAACTTTTCAATGCACATACCCACGCGTAAGAGTGTTTCGACAAAAAGCACATGTCTCATTTTATGTGCTTTCTTTCTTTCCTATTTTGTGATAACACGAGGAGGCTTGTAGAGCAAACCAAAGATTGTTTCATTCCGCTTCGGCTTTCTTCGACACTATTGTTGGTTTTTTGGCACAACAATCTGTTAAGCTCCTTAAGTTATTGCAAAAAAGTTCTGACTACAACCTAATGACAAATTGGTTCTAACGAGTTTGTTTGTATTCGGAGGATAGGATTTGCAGTTCGAAAAGACTTAAGCGTCACAATTTTGTTGCATGCTTGTCCTAATTATTTGTAAAACTTGTTATCATTATAAATAAAATTTCCACTTAAAAAACAACAACAAAACCAACATTTTATTTTATTCAAGAGAATATACTATAAAAAAAAAATCTTTTATTTGAAGAGTATATATATAAATAAAAAAAAAAAAAAAAAAAAAACAACAACAACAACAACAACAACAACAACAACAACAACATTTTTATTCAAGAGATATATACAAAAAAAAAAAAAAAAAAAAAAAAAAAAACATTTTTCTTTTTTTCGCTGATTATCCACTACAAAACCAAAAAAAAAAAAAAAAAAAAACCCTAAAAAAAAAAAAATCAAAAACTCACAAAAGCAAAGCTAAACTGAACTTATTATGCTCAAATAGAGTTGCGCACTACTCTACTAAAACCTCCAAACAACTTCCACTATAGAAGTTTGTGCCATCAATTCAGATATATACGTGTTGGTCTAACTATCTTGTGAAACATTCTTCCATATGTTCTACCTCATTACAAAGCCAATGATCTTCATCTAGGAAATCTGAAGTTAAAAAACCCATCTTGAAAAAATTAACTTTTCACGTACATACCACGTAAGAGTGTTCAGACAAAAGCACATGTCTCATTTTATGTGCTTTCACATTCCTATTTTGTGATAACACGAGGAGGCTTGTAGAGCAAACCAAAGATTGTTTCATTCCGCTCAGCTTTATCACTATTGGTTTCTTGGCACAACAACAATAACTGCTAAGCTCCTAAGTGATTGCAAAAAGTTCTGGACTACAACCTAATGACAGTTGGTTCTAACAAGTTTGTATTAAGGAGGATAGGATTTGCAGCTCAGAAAGGACTTGCGTCACAGCTTGTTGCATGCTTGTCCTAATTATTTGTAAAACTTGTTATCATTATAAATAAAATTTCCACTTAAAAACAACAACAAAACCAACATTTTATTTTATTCGAAGAGAATATACTATAAAAAAAAATTCTTTTATTTGAAGAGTATATACAATAAATAAAAAAATAAAAAAAAAAATAAAAACAACAACAACAACAACAACAACAACAACAACAACAACACATTTTCTTTTATTCGAAGAGTATATACTACAAAAAAAAAAAAAAAAAAAAAAACCATCATTTTCTTTTTTTCGTTGATTATCCACTACAAAACCAAAAAAAAAAAAAAAAAAAACTATAAAAAAAAAAATCAAAAACTCACAAAAGCAAAGCTAACTGAACTTATTATGCTCAAATAGAGTTGCGTGCACTACTCTAAAACCTCCAAACAACTTCCACTATAGAAGTTTGCGCCATCAATTCAGAATATACGTGTTGGTCTAACTATCTTGTGAAACATTCTTCCATATATTCTACCTCATTACAAAGCCACGATCTTCATCTAGGAAATCTGAAGTTAAAAAACCCATCTTGAAAAAATTAAATTTTCACGTACCACCACGTAAAGAGTGTTCGTGACAAAAAAGCACATGTCTCATTTTATGTGCTTTCTTTTCCTATTTTTTTGATAAACACGACGAGGAGGCTTGTAGAGCAAACCAAAAGATTGTTTCATTCCGTTCAGTTTTCGACACTATTGGTTTCTTGGCACAACAATCTGTTAAGCTCCTTAAGTGATTGCAAAAAGTTCTGGACTACAACCTAATGACAGTTGGTTCTAACGAGTTTCTATTTAGGAGGATAGGATTTGCGCTTCGAGAAAAGACTTGCGTCCACAAATTTTTTGTTGCATGCTTGTCCTAATTATTTGTAAAACTTGTTATCATTATAAATAAAATTTCCACTTAAAACAACAACAAAAAACAACATTTTATTTTATTCAAGAGAATATACTATAAAAAAAAAAAAAAAATTTTATTTGAAGAGTATATACAATAAATAAAAAAAAAAAAAAAAAAAAATAACAACAACAACAACAACAACAACAAAACAACAACAACAACAACAACAACAACTACATTTTCTTTTATTCGAAGAGTATATACTACAAAAAAAAAAAAAAAAAAAAAAATCATTTTTTTTTTCGTTGATTATCCACTACAAAAAAAAAAAAAAAAAAATATAAAAAAAACAAATCAAAAAACTCACAAAAGCAAAGCTAACTGAACTTATTATGTTCAAATTGAGTTGCGTGCACTACTCTAAAACCTCCAAACAACTTCCACTATAGAAGTTTGCGCCATCAATTCAGAACATACGTGTTGGTCTAACTATCTTGTAAAACATTCTTCCATATATTCTACCTCATTACAAAGCCACGATCTTCATCTAGGAAATCTGAAGTTAAAAAACCCATCTTGAAAAAATTAACTTTTCACGCATTACACCACGTAAGAAGTGTTCGTTCGCAACAAAAGCATATGTCTCATTTTATGTGCTTTCTCTTTCCTATTTTGTGATAACACGAGGGGGCTTGTAGAGGAAACCAGAATTGTTTCATTCCGTTCAGTTTCGACACTATTGGTTTCTTGGCACAACAATCAGTTAAGCTTCTTAAGTGATTGCAAAAGTTCGACTACAACCTAATGACAAATTGGTTCTAACGAAGTTTGTATTCAGGGAGGATAGGATTTGCGCTCAGCTCGTAAAGGACTTGCGTCCCACTTTTTTGTTGCATGCTTGTCCTAATTATTTGTAAAACTTGTTATCATTATAAATAAAATTTCCACTTAAAAACAACAACAAAACCAACATTTTATTTTATTCGAAGAGAATATACTATAAAAAAAAAATTCTTTTATTTTTGAAGAGTATATATAATAAATAAAAAAAAAAAAAAAATAACAACAACAACAAACAACAACAACAACATTATTCAATTCAAGAGTATATACTACAAAAAAAAAAAAAAAAAAAAAAAAAAAACCATCATTTTTTTTTTTTTTTTTGATTATCCACTACAAAAAAAAAAAAAAAAAAAAAAATATAAAAAAAAAAAAAATCAAAAAACTCACAAAAAGCAAAGCTAACTGAACTTATTATGCTCAAATAGAGTTGGTGCACTACTCTAAAACCTCCAAACAACTTCCACTATAGAAGTTTGCGCCATCAATTCAGAATATACGTGTTGGTCTAACTATCTTGTGAAACATTCTTCCATATGTTCTACCTCATTACAAAGCCACGATCTTCATCTAGGAAATCTGAAGTTAAAAAACCCATCTTGAAAAAATTAACTTTTCACGTACATACCACGTAAGAGTGTTCAGACAAAAGCACATGTCTCATTTTATGTGCTTTCTTTCCTATTTTGTGATAACACGAGGGGGCTTGTAGAGGAAACCAGAATTGTTTCATTCCGTTCAGTTTCGACACTATTGGTTTCTTGGCACAACAATCTGTTAAGCTCCTTAAGTGATTGCAAAAAGTTCTGGACTACAACCTAATGACAGTTGGTTCTAACGAGTTTGTATTCAGGAGGATAGGATTTGCAGTTCAGAAAGGACTTGCGTCACAGCTTGTTGCATGCTTGTCCTAATTATTTGTAAAACTTGTTATCATTATAAATAAAATTTCCACTTAAAAAACAACAACAAAACCAACATTTTATTTTATTCAAGAGAATATACTATAAAAAAAAAAATTTTTTTTTTTGAAGAGTATATACAATAAATAAAAAAAAAAAAAAAAAAACAAAACAACAACAACAACAACAAAACAACAACATTTTCTTTTTTATTCAAGAGTATATACTACAAAAAAAAAAAAAAAAAAAAAAATCATTTTTTTTTTTTCGCTTTTTATCCACTACAAAACCAAAAAAAAAAAAAAAAAAAAAAAAAAAAAAAAAATCAAAAAAAACTCACAAAAGCAAAAAAACAAATTCAAAACTCACAAAAGCTAAGCTAAACTTATTATATGCTCAAATAGAGTTGCATGCACTACTCTAAAACCTCCAAACAACTTCCACTATAGAAGTTTGCGCCATCAATTCAGAATATAATGTGTTGGTCTAACTATCTTGTGAAACATTCTTCCATATATTCTACCTCATTACGAAGCCAAGATCTTCATCTAGGAAATCTGAAGTTAAGAAACCCATCTTGAAAAAATTAAATTTTCACGCACATACCACGTAAAGAGTGTTCAACAAAAAAGCACATGTCTCATTTTATGTGCTTTCTTTTCCTATTTTTGATAACACGAGGAGGCTTGTAGAGCAAACCAGCATTGTTTCATTCCGTTCAGTTTCGACACTGTTTGTTTCTTGGCACAACAATCTGTTAAGCTCCTTAAGTGATTGCAAAAAGTTCTGGACTACAACCTAATGACAGTTGGCTCTAACGAGTTTGTATTCAGGAGGATAGGATTTGCGCTCGTAAAAGGACTTTAAGTCACAAATTTTTGCATGCTTGTCCTAATTATTTGTAAAACTTGTTATCATTATAAATAAAATTTCCACTTAAAAACAACAACAAAACCAACATTTTATTTTATTCGAAGAGAATATACTATAAAAAAAAATTCTTTTATTTGAAGAGTATATACAATAAAATAAAAAAAAAAAAAAAAAAACAACAACAACAACAACAACAACAACAACATTTTCTTTTATTCGAAGAGTATATACTACAAAAAAAAAAAAAAAAAAAAAAAAAAACCATCATTTTCTTTTTTTTTTTTTCGATTATCCATTATCCACTACAAAAAAAAAAAAAAAAAAAACCTAAAAAAAAAAAAAAAAACTCACAAAAGCAAAGCTAACTCAACTTATTATGCTCAAATAGAGAGTTGCACTGCACTACTCTAAAACCTCCAAACAACTTCCACTATAGAAGTTTGCCATCAATTCAAAAATATACGTGTTGGTCTAACTATCTTGTGAAACATTCTTCCATATATTCTACCTCATTACAAAGCCAAGATCTTCATCTAGGAAATCTGAAGTTAAAAAACCCATCTTGAAAAAATTAACTTTTCACGTACATACCACGTAAGAGTGTTCAGACAAAAGCACATGTCTCATTTTATGTGCTTTCTCTTTCCTATTTTGTGATAACACGAGGAGGCTTGTAGAGCAAACCAAAGCATTGTTTCATTCCGTTCAGTTTCGACACTATTGGTTTCTTGGCACAACAATCTGTTAAGCTCCTTAAGTGATTGCAAAAAGTTCTGGACTACAACCTAATGACAGTTGGTTCTAACGAGTTTGTATTCAGGAGGATAGGATTTGCGAGTCGTAAAAAACTTGCGTCACAAAAAAAATGTTGCATGCTTTGTCCTAATTATTTGTAAAACTTGTTATCATTATATATAAAATTTTCACTTAAAAACAACAACAAAACCAACATTTTATTTTATTCGAAGAGTATATACAATAAATAAAAAAATAAATAAAAAATAACAACAACAACAACAACAACAACAACAACACATTTTTTTTTTTATTCGAAGAGTATATACTACAAAAAAAAAAAAAAAAAAAAAAAAAAAAAAAATCATTTTTTTTTTTTCGTTGATTATCCACTACAAAAACCAAAAAAAAAAAAAAAAAAATCAAAACTCACAAAAGCAAAGCTAACTGAACTTATTATGCTCAAATAGAGTTGCGTGCACTACTCTAAAACCTCCAAACAACTTCCACTATAGAAGTTTGTGCCATCAATTCAGAATATACGTGTTGGTCTAACTATCTTGTGAAACATTCTTCCATATATTCTACCTCATTACATAGCGACGATCTTCATCTAGGAAATCTGAAGTTAAAAAACCCATCTTGAAAAAATTAACTTTTTCGCATTACACCCACGAAGAGTGTTCGTTCGACAAAAAAGCACATGTCTCATTTTATGTGCTTTCTCTTTCCTATTTTTTGATAACACGAGGAGGCTTGTAGAGCAAACCAGCATTGTTTCATTCCGTTCAGTTTCGACACTATTGGTTTCTTGGCACAACAATCTGTTAAGCTCCTTAAGTGATTGCAAAAAGTTCTGGACTACAACCTAATGACAGTTGGTTCTAACGAAGTTTGTATTCGGGAGGATAGGATTTGCGAGCTCGTAAAGGACTTTAAGCGTCCACAAAATTTTTGCATGCTTGTCCTAATTATTTGTAAAACTTGTTATCATTATAAATAAAATTTCCACTTAAAAACCAACAACAAAACCAACATTTTATTTTATTCAAGAGAATATACTATAAAAAAAAATTCTTTTATTTGAAGAGTATATACAATAAAAAAAAAAAAAAAAATAACAACAACAACAACAACAACAACAACAACAACAATTTTCTTTTTATTCAAGAGTATATACTACAAAAAAAAAAAAAAAAAATTTTCATTTTCATTTTTTTTTTTGATTATCCATCCACAAAAAAAAAAAAAAAAAAAACCCTAAAAAAAAATCAATCAAAAACTCACAAAAGCAAAGCTAAACTGAACTTATTATGCTCAAATAGAGTTAAGTGCACTACTCTAAAACCTCCAAACCTCCAAACAACTTCCACTATAGAAGTTTGCGCCATCAATTCGTAATATACGTGTTGGTCTAACTATATCTTGTGAAACATTCTTCCATATATTCTACCTCATTACAAAGCCAATCATCTTCATCTAGGAAATCTGAAGTTAAAAACCCATCTTGAAAAATTAAATTTTCAATTATATACCACGTAAAGAGTGTTCGACAAAAGCACATGTCTCATTTTATGTGCTTTCTTTCCTATTTTTGATAACACGAGGAGGCTTGTAGAGCAAACCAAAGATGTTTCATTCCGCTCGGTTCCGACACTATTGGTTTCTTGGCACAACAATCTGTTAAGCTCCTTAAGTTATTGCAAAAAGTTCTGGACTACAACCTAATGACAGTTGGTTCTAACGAGTTTGTATTCAGGAGGATAGGATTTGCAGTTCAGAAAGGACTTGCGTCACAGCTTGTTGTATGTTTGTCCTAATTAATTGTAAAACTTGTTATCATTATAAATAAAATTTCCACTTAAAAACAACAACAAAACCAACATTTTATTTTATTCGAAGAGAATATACTATAAAAAAAAAAATCTTTTATTTGAAGAGTATATACAATAAATAAAAAAAAAAAAAAAAAAAAAAAAAAACAACAACAACAACAACAACAACAACAAAACAAACATTTTTATTCAAGAGTATATACTACAAAAAAAAAAAAAAAAAAAAAAACCATCATTTTTCTTTTTTTTTTTTTGATTATCCACTACAAAAACCAAAAAAAAAAAAACCTATAAAAAAAAAATCAAAACTCACAAAAGCAAAGCTAACTCAACTTATTATGCTCAAATAGAGTTAAGTGCACTACTCTAAAAAACTCCAAACAACTTCCACTATAGAAGTTTGTGCCATCAATTCAATATATATGTTGGTCTAACTATCTTGTGAAACATTCTTCCATATATTCTACCTCATTACAAAGCCAATGATCTTCATCTAGGAAATCTGAAGTTAAAAACCATCTTGAAAAAATTAAATTTTTCATGCATTATACCACGTAAAGAGTGTTCGAACAAAAGCACATGTCTCATTTTATGTGCTTTCTTTTTCTATTTTTGTGATAACACGAGGAGGCTTGTAGAGCAAACCAAAGATTGTTTCATTCCGCTCGGTTTCGACACTATTGGTTTCTTGGTTTCTTGGCACAACAATCTGTTAAGCTCCTTAAGTGATTGCAAAAAAAGTTCGACTACAACCTAATGACAGTTGGTTCTAACGAAGTTTGTATTTAGGAGGATAGGATTTGCGGTTCGAAAAAGGACTTAAGTCCACAAATTTTGTTGCATGCTTGTCCTAATTATTTGTAAAACTTGTTATCATTATAAATAAAATTTCCACTTAAAAACAACAACAAAACCAACATTTTATTTTATTCAAAGAGAATATACTATAAAAAAAAATTCTTTTATTTGAAGAGTATATACAATAAATAAAAAAATAAAAAAAAAAATAACAACAACAACAACAACAACAACAACAACAACATTTTAAATTCAAGAGTATATACTACAAAAAAAAAAAAAAAAAATTTTTTTTTTTTTTTTTTATAAAAATAAAAAAAAAAAAAAAAAAAAAAAAAAAAAAAAAAAAACCCTAAAAAAAAAAAATCAAAAACTCAAAAAAAAAAAATCAAAAACTCACAAAAAAAGCAGCTAACTGAACTTTTTATGCTCAAATAGAGTTGCGTGCACTACTCTAAAACCTCCAAACAACTTCCACTATAGAGTTTGCCATCAATTCAGAATATACGTGTTGGTCTAACTATCTTGTGAAACATTCTTCCATATATTCTACCTCATTACAAAGCGACGATCTTCATCTAGGAAATCTGAAGTTAAAAAACCCATCTTGAAAAAATTAAATTTTCACGTACACACCACGTAAGAGTGTTCAGACAAAAGCACATGTCTCATTTTATGTGCTTTCTCTTTCCTATTTTGTGATAACACGAGGAGGCTTGTAGAGCAAACCAACGATTGTTTCATTCCGTTCAGTTTCGACACTATTGGTTTCTTGGCACAACAATCTGTTAAGCTCCTTAAGTGATTGCAAAAAGTTCTGGACTACAACCTAATGACAAAAGTTTCTAACGAAACTAACGAAGTTTGTATTCGGAGGATAGGATTTGCGGCTTCGAAAGACTTTAATACCACAAAATTTTGTTGCATGCTTGTCCTAATTATTTGTAAAACTTGTTATCATTATAAATAAAATTTCCACTTAAAAACAACAACAAAACCAACATTTTATTTTATTCGAAGAGAATATACTATAAAAAAAAATTTTTATTTTTTTTTTTTAAACATATATATAAAAAAAAAAAAAAAAAAAAAATAATTTTTATTTTTTAAAATAAAAACAAAAACAAAAAACAACAACAAAACAACAACAACAATTTTTTTTATTTATTCAAGAAGATATAAAAAAAAAAAAAAAAAACAAAAAAATCATTTTTTTTCAAGATTTTTTATCCATTATCCAAAAAACCAAAAAAAAAAAAACCTAAAAAAAAAAATCAAAACTCACAAAAGCAAAGCTAACTGAACTTATTATGCTCAAATAGAGTTGCGTGCACTACTCTAAAACCTCCAAACAACTTCCACTATAGAAGTTTGCTCCATCAATTCAAATATACGTGTTTGGTCTAACTATCTTGTGAAACATTCTTCCATATATTCTACCTCATTACAAAGCCACGATCTTCATCTAGGAATCTGAAGTTAAAAACCCATCTTGAAAAAATTAAATTTTCACGCACATACCACGTAAAGAGTGTTCGACAAAAAAGCACATGTCTCATTTTATGTGCTTTCTTTTATTTTTTGATAACACGAGGAGGCTTGTAGAGCAAACCAAAGATTGTTTCATTCCGCTCGGTTTTGACACTATTGGTTTCTTTCACCCAACAATCTGTTAAGCTCTTTAAGTGATTGCAAAAAGTTCGACTACAACCTAATGACAATTGGTTCTAACGAGTTTTATTCGGGGAGGATAGGATTTGCAGCTTCGAAAGGACTTTATCCACACAAGCTTGTTGCATGCTTGTCCTAATTATTTGTAAAACTTGTTATCATTATAAATAAAATTTCCACTTAAAAAAAACAACAAAACCAACATTTTATTTTATTCAAGAGAATATACTATAAAAAAAAAAAAAATCTTTTATTTGAAGAGTATATACAAAAAAAAAAAAAAAAAAAAAAAAAAACAACAACAACAACAACAACAACAAAACAACAACAAGAGTTTTTTTTTATTCAAAAATATAAAAAAAAAAAAAAAAAAAAACATTTCATTTTTTTTTTTCGTTGATTATCCACTACAAAACCAAAAAAAAAAAAAAAAAAATAAAAAAAAATCAAAACTCACAAAAGCAAAAAGCTAAGCTAACTTAACTTTTATGCTCAAATAGAGTTGTGTGCACTACTCTAAAACCTCCAAACAACTTCCACTATATAGAAGTTTGCATCATCAATTCAGAATATAATGTTGGTCTAACTATCTTGTGAAACATTCTTCCATATATTCTACCTCATTACAAGCCACCACGATCTTCATCTAGGAAATCTGAAGTTAAAAACCCATCTTGAAAAAATTAACTTTTCACGCATACACCACGTAAGAGTGTTCGGACAAAAAAAGCATGTCTCATTTTATGTGCTTTCTTTTCCTATTTTTGATAACACGAGGAGGCTTGTAGAGCAAACCAAAGATTGTTTCATTCCGCTCAGGTTTCACTACTATTGGTTTCTTGGCACAACAATCTGTTAAGCTCCTTAAGTGATTGCAAAAAGTTCGACTACAACCTAATGACAAATTGGTTCTAACGAGTTTGTATTCGGAGGATAGGATTTGCGAGTTCGAAAAAGGACTTATAATCCACACAAATTTTGTTGCATGCTTGTCCTAATTATTTGTAAAACTTGTTATCATTATAAATAAAATTTCCACTTAAAAACCAACAACAAAACCAACATTTTATTTTATTCGAAGAGAATATACTATAAAAAAAATTCTTTTATTTGAAGAGTATATACAATAAATAAAAAAAAAATAAAAACAACAACAACAAACAACAACAACAACAACAACAACAACAACAACAACATTTTCTTTTATTCGAAGAGTATATACTACAAAAAAAAAAAAAAAAAAAATTTTTTTTTTTTTTTGATTATCCACTACAAAAAAAAAAAAAAAAAAAAAAAAAAAAAAAAAAAAAATAAAAAAAAATCAAAAAAACACAAAAAAAAAGCAAAGCTAACTGAACTTATTATGCTCAAATAGAGTTTTGTGCACTACTCTAAAAAACTCCAAACAACTTCCACTATAGAAGTTTATGCCATCAATTCAATATACGTGTTGGTCTAACTATCTTGTGAAACATTCTTCCATATATTCTACCTCATTACAAAGCCACAATGATCTTCATCTAGGAAATCTGAAGTTAAAAACCCATCTTGAAAAAATTAAATTTTTCACGCATACCACCACGTAAGAGTGTTCGGACAAAAGCACATGTCTCATTTTATGTGCTTTTTTCCTCCTTTTTGATGATAACACGAGGAGGCTTGTAGAGCAAACCAAAGATTGTTTCATTCCGCTCGGTTTTAACACTACTATTGGTTTCTTGGCACAACAATCTGTTAAGCTCCTTAAGTGATTGCAAAAGTTCTGACTACAACCTAATGACAAATTGGTTCTAACGAGTTTGTATTCAGGAGGATAGGATTTGCGCTCAAAAGACTTATGCGTCACAAAACTTTGTTGCATGCTTGTCCTAATTATTTGTAAAACTTGTTATCATTATAAATAAAATTTCCACTTAAAACAACAACAAAACCAACATTTTATTTTATTCAAGAGAATATACTATAAAAAAAAAAAAAATTTATTTGAAGAGTATATACAATAAATAAAAAAATAAAAAAAAAAAAACAACAACAACAACAACAACATTTTCTTTTATTCGAAGAGTATATACTACAAAAAAAAAAAAAAAAAAAAAAAAAAAAAAAAAAAACCACCATCATTTTCTTTTTTTCGTTGATTATCCACTACAAAAACCAAAAAAAAAAAAAATAAAAAAAACAAATCAAAAACTCACAAAAGCAAAGCTAACTGAACTTATTATGCTCAAATAGAGTTGCGTGCACTACTCTAAAACCTCCAAACAACTTCCACTATAGAAGTTTGCGCCATCAATTCAGAATATACGTGTTGGTCTAACTATCTTGTGAAACCTTCTTCCATATATTCTACCTCATTACAAAGCGACGATCTTCATCTAGGAAATCTGAAGTTAAAAAACCCATCTTGAAAAAATTAAATTTTCACGTACACACCACGTAAGAGTGTTCAGACAAAAGCACATGTCTCATTTTATGTGCTTTCTCTTTCCTATTTTTTGATAACACGAGGAGGCTTGTAGAGCAAACCAGCATTGTTTCATTCCGTTCAGTTTCGACACTATTGGTTTCTTGGCACAACAACAATCTGTTAAGCTCCTTAAGTGATTGCAAAAGTTCGACTACAACCTAATGACAAATTGGTTCTAACGAGTTTGTATTCGTGGAGGATAGGATTTGCAGTTCGAAAAGGACTTTATATTCACAAATTTTGTTGCATGCTTGTCCTAATTATTTGTAAAACTTGTTATCATTATAAATAAAATTTCCACTTAAAAACAACAACAAAACCAACATTTTATTTTATTCGAAGAGAATATACTATAAAAAAAAATTCTTTTATTTGAAGAGTATATACAATAAATAAAAAAAAAAAAAAAAAACAACAACAACAACAACAACAACATTTTCTTTTATTCGAAGAATATATACTAAAAAAAAAAAAAAAAAAAAAAAAAAACCATCATTTTCTTTTTTTCGTTGATTATCCACTACAAAAACCAAAAAAAAAAAACCTATAAAAAAAACAAATCAAAAACTCACAAAAGCAAAGCTAACTGAACTTATTATGCTCAAATAGAGTTGCGTGCACTACTCTAAAACCTCCAAACAACTTCCACTATAGAAGTTTGCGCCATCAATTCAGAATATAAGTGTTGGTCTAACTATCTTGTGAAACATTCTTCCATATATTCTACCTCATTACAAAGCCAAGATCTTCATCTAGGAAATCTGAAGTTAAAAACCATCTTGAAAAAAATAAATTTTTCAATGCATACACCACGTAAGAGTGTTCAGACAAAAGCACATGTCTCATTTTATGTGCTTTCTCTTTCCTATTTTGTGATAACACGAGGAGGCTTGTAGAGCAAACCAGCATTGTTTCATTCCGTTCAGTTTCGACACTATTGGTTTCTTGGCACAACAATCTGTTAAGCTCCTTAAGTGATTGCAAAAAGTTCTGGACTACAACCTAATGACAGTTGGTTCTAACAAGTTTGTATTTAGGAGGATAGGATTTGCAGCTCAGAAAGGACTTGCGTCACAGCTTGTTGCATGCTTGTCCTAATTATTTGTAAAACTTGTTATCATTATAAATAAAATTTCCACTTAAAAACAACAACAAAACCAACATTTTATTTTATTCGAAGAGAATATACTATAAAAAAAAATTCTTTTATTTGAAGAGTATATACAATAAATAAAAAAATAAAAAAAATAAAACAACAACAACAACAACAACAACAACAACAACAACAACAACATTTTCTTTTATTCGAAGAGTATATACTACAAAAAAAAAAAAAAAAAAAAAAAAAAAAACCATCATTTTCTTTTTTTCGTTGATTATCCACTACAAAAACCAAAAAAAAAAAAAAAAAAAAAAAAAATCAAAAAAAAAAAAATCAAAACTCACAAAAAAGCAAAGCTAACTGAACTTATTATGCTCAAATAGAGTTGCGTGCACTACTCTAAAACCTCCAAACAACTTCCACTATAGAAGTTTGCGCCATCAATTCAGAACATACGTGTTGGTCTAACTATCTTGTGAAACATTCTTCCATATATTCTACCTCATTACAAAGCCACGATCTTCATCTAGGAAATCTGAAGTTAAAAACCCATCTTGAAAAATTAAATTTTCACGCACATACCACGTAAGAGTGTTCGGACAAAAAGCACATGTCTCATTTTATGTGCTTTCTCTTCCTATTTTTGATAACACGAGGAGGCTTGTAGAGAGCAAACCAAAGATTGTTTCATTCCGCTCGGTTTGACACTATTGGTTTCTTGGCACAACAACTGTTAAGCTCCTTAAGTGATTGCAAAAAGTTCGACTACAACCTAATGACAAATTGGTTCTAACGAAGTTTGTATTCGGGGAGGATAGGATTTGCGCTCTCGAAAAGGACTTATATCCACACTTTTTGTTGCATGCTTGTCCTAATTATTTGTAAAACTTGTTATCATTATAAATAAAATTTCCACTTAAAAAACAACAAAAAACCAACATTTTATTTTATTCGAAGAGAATATACTATAAAAAAAAATTCTTTTATTTGAAGAGTATATACAATAAATAAAAAAAAAAAAAAAAAAAAAACAACAACAACAACAACAACAACAACAACAACATTTTCTTTTATTCGAAGAGTATATAAAAAAAAAAAAAAAAAAACCATCATTTTCTTTTTTTTTTTTCATTTGATTATCCACTACAAAAAAAAAAAAAAAAAAAATAAAAAAAACCAATAAAAACTCACAAAAGCAAAGCTAACTGAACTTATTATGCTCAAATAGAGTTGCGTGCACTACTCTAAAACCTCCAAACAACTTCCACTATAGAAGTTTGCGCCATCAATTCAGAATATACGTGTTGGTCTAACTATCTTGTGAAACATTCTTCCATATATTCTACCTCATTACAAAGCCACGATCTTCATCTAGGAAATCTGAAGTTAAAAAACCCATCTTGAAAAAATTAAATTTTCAATGCATTACACCACATAAAGAGTGTTCGCATTAAAAGCACATGTCTCATTTTATGTGCTTTCTTTCCTATTTTGTGATAACACGAGGAGGCTTGTAGAGCAAACCAGCATTGTTTCATTCCGTTCAGTTTCGACACTATTGGTTTCTTGGCACAACAATCTGTTAAGCTCCTTAAGTGATTGCAAAAAGTTCTGGACTACAACCTAATGACAGTTGGTTCTAACGAGTTTGTATTCAGGAGGATAGGATTTGCAGTTCAGAAAGGACTTGCGTCACAGCTTGTTGCATGCTTGTCCTAATTATTTGTAAAACTTGTTATCATTATAAATAAAATTTCCACTTAAAAACAACAACAAAACCAACATTTTATTTTATTCGAAGAGAATATACTATAAAAAAAAATTCTTTTATTTGAAGAGTATATACAATAAATAAAAAAATAAAAAAAAAACAACAACAACAACAACAACAACAACATTTTTTTTTTTATTCGAAGAGTATATACTAAAAAAAAAAAAAAAAAAAAAAAACATCATTTTTTTTTTTTTTTTGATTATCCACTAAAAACCAAAAAAAAAAACCCTAAAAAAAAATAAAAAAAACTCACAAAGCAAAGCTAACTGAACTTATTATGCTCAAATAGAGTTAAGGCGGCACTACTCTAAACCTCCAAAACAACTTCCACTATAGAAGTTTGCATCCATCAATTCAGAATATACGTGTTGGTCTAACTATCTTGTGAAACATTCTTCCATATGTTCTACCTCATTACAAAGCCAATGATCTTCATCTAGGAAATCTGGTTTAAAAACCATCTTGAAAAAATTAAATTTTCACGCATATACCACGTAAAGAGTGTTCGTGACAAAAGCACATGTCTCATTTTATGTGCTTTCTTTTCCTATTTTGTGATAACACGAGGAGGCTTGTAGAGCAAACCAAAGCATTGTTTCATTCCGTTCAGTTTCGACACTATTGGTTTCTTGGCACAACAATCTGTTAAGCTTCTTAAGTGATTGCAAAAAGTTCTGGACTACAACCTAATGACAGTTGGTTCTAACGAGTTTGTATTCGTCAGAGGATAGGATTTGCAGCTCGAAAAGGACTTCATACACAAATTGTTTGTTGCATGCTTTTCCTAATTATTTGTAAAACTTGTTATCATTAAAAATAAAATTTCCACTTAAAAACAACAACAAAACCAACATTTTATTTTATTCGAAGAGAATATACTATAAAAAAAAAAATTTTATTTGAAGAGTATATACAATAAATAAAAAAATAAAAACAAACAACAACAACAACAACAACAACATTTTCTTTTATTCGAAGAGTATATACTACCAAAAAAAAAAAAAAAAAAAAAAATCATTTTTCATTTTTTTTTTCGATTATCCACTACAAAACCAAAAAAAAAAAAAAAAAAAAATCTTTAAAAAAAAAAAATAAATCAAAACTCACAAAAGCAAAGCTAAATCAACTTTTTATGCTCAAATATAGTTTTTATGTTGTGCACTACTCTAAAACCTCCAAACAACTTCCACTATAGAAGTTTGTACCATCAATTCAGAATATAATGTTGTTGGTCTAACTATCTTGTGAAACATTCTTCCATATATTCTACCTCATTACAAAGCCAATGATCTTCATCTAGGAAATCAAAGTTAAAAACCCATCTTGAAAAATTAAATTTTCACGCATTACACCACGTAAGAGTGTTCGATAAAAAGCACATGTCTCATTTTATGTGCTTTCTTTCCTATTTTTGATAACACGAGGAGGCTTGTGTAGAGCAAACCAAAGATTGTTTCATTCCGCTCGGTTTACACTATTGGTTTCTTGGCACAACAACTGTTAAGCTCCTTAAGTGATTGCAAAAAGTTCGACTACAACCTAATGAAAGTTTTTCTAACGAAGTTTGTATTCAGGAGGATAGGATTTGCAGCTTCAGAAAGGACTTATACACAAAATTTGTTGCATGCTTGTCCTAATTATTTGTAAAACTTGTTATCATTATAAATAAAATTTCCACTTAAAAACAACAACAAAACCAACATTTTATTTTATTCAAGAGAATATACTATAAAAAAAATCTTTTTATTTGAAGAGTTGTCCTAATTATTTGTAAAACTTGTTATCGTTATAAATAAAATTTCCACTTAAAAAACACAACAAAACCAACATTTTATTTTATTCGAAGAGAATATACTATAAAAAAAAATTCTTTTATTTGAAGAGTATATACAATAAATAAAAAAATTGGCTATCCATCGACATGTATGCATATGTGCCAAGTATAGTGGGATTATAGAGATTTAATTTGTCCACTCTTAACACGGAAATAAGCTATTTATTACATACCAAATATTATCCGTAACAAAAAGGCAACAATGATGAACTACAAGAACATCGAACTTTTCTCTAGCTAAAAAATATGTCTCTAACCCATCAACATGTCCCACGACCCACGTTGTATTGTATAAGAAATATAATGCTCTTCCAAGCATGTCCAAGGGCTTCCATCTACAAGCTTGTCATTTTCATCTAAACTAACTAGCTCAGCCATTTGGGGTTCTGACTATTTCAAAACTCAAATAGATTTAATCCTATGGTGTATAAGAACATTAAATATTGTATCATAATTAATATATGTTGATATAGTTTTATAATACCTATTTATATGAGTATGTAATAAGGTGCAACACAATTGTATGATCAACATATGTTATAGGCCAGTTATAAATTTATATATGGAATGCTAAAATGAGATACAACACTACATAGAACATGTAATGTTAGCCTCCATTAAAAATATAAATATAGGTATTTTCCAATAAGGGCAGGGATCGGGTTGGATATGGCTATATCCGAATCCGAATAGTTTTATAATATCCAAACCCGAATTTGAACCCGATTATATCCGAAATTTAATATCCAAATCCGACCGGAAAACACTAAAACAAAAACAAAAAAAAAAAAAAATATATATCTGAATCCGAATCCGAATTCGACAAACCCGATCCCGACCCAAATAAATAAACAGATATAAAAATCGACCCGAGTTTGGGTTGGGTCAAACCCGACTCGATTCCATGCCCTATTTCCAATAGAGAGAATCACAAATGTGTTTTTCTAAAATACGCACGTAGGTAAGGTAGGTTGTAGTGAAGTTTGAGTGAACGATGGGTTAAAACATCAAAATGTCGTCCAATTCTTCAATGTCAAATACATTAATTGGACATTTCTGTTAATAAAGCTAATCTGCCAACCCATCTTCAACATCTTCCAAAAACTCAACCTATATATTGATGAAACAAAGAGCTTCCAATTCTCTTCTAGTCCACCTACCTCGCTTTCATCTTTCTCATAAACCCTTTCCAAATCTTCTGTTTGATCACCAAACTCGATTGCTGGCACTTTAGGTGTCTCCCCTCCTCCTCAAACTTCTCATGCCACTTCTTAATTGGTTCATAACAAAGTTGAGATGAAGTAGAGCATTGCCGATAACATGATTTGTGGAAAATGTTACCCTGAGAAATAAAAATGGGAGTAATGTAGTGGCACTATTACTTATCACAGACAAGAAAGCCTTTCTGCAAATGGCTTCTCATAATAACATGCATACCCAATCAAAGCCAGGAGAAAAATCATTCCTAAAATGTTCAATGTGAGTTGAGGCATGTTCTTTCTGCATCAAAAGTTCAATCGATTAATGAAGCTTGCAATATATACCCAGTTGATGAAATGAATTTGCCCATTTCGTTGCCAATTGAAGATTCTAAGTGGTTACTTAGATTGTTGAATTGAGAGTTTTCCCTTCAATTACCTAGTTGTGAGTTGTGACCTATATATATTTGCAAAGGACTTTTGTTATTCTGGAGAAGTCGAGGGCATGTGCAAAGTCCGATTCTATCCGAAATTCAGACCAGCCTCTAAATAGAGCAATGTTTATAGCAACTACGAAGACTCTATCTTCATCACCTTTTCCCACCCCCTAAGAGCATCTCCAATGGGGTGCAAACAGTATAAAGTGTAAAGTTTACACCCCCAAGTTAAAAAAACTATTTTCCAATGGGAGTTGTAAACCATAGTTAATAGGCTAGTAGTTAATAGAGGGGGTGGAGAATTCCCCATATAGGTATATTAGTTAATAAACATCTCGACATCGGTTAAACTAACGTTCGAACTAAAAAATTTGATCCAATTAGATTTGATAGTCCTTAGGAATGTCCATCTTGCCCGAAACTCGAACAAAATACCAACACTGAACTCTATCCGAACCCAAACTCCGACCGAAATACATAGGATAGAGTTTGGTCACATTCTCTAAATCCGGACCGACCCAATAATTTAGCCTTAAACCTGTTAAAAAAGCTAAAAAACCCGAAACAAAACCTAGACCGAAATTGAATCCCAAATCCAATTTCAATTGCATACTACTAATCCCATATAAAAAAATGAATTAGATAAATATTTGGATTATAATCTCATTCATGTTTACAATGACGAGTTATTTAATATATTAGATTATGGAAAGACTTATGTTGAGATTTCCAATTTGTTCGGCAATTGCACGTGGTTTAATGTGTGTTTATATGTCTATAGTTTCTTCCGAGTTCATCTATTTTTAAAGCATGTAAAAGAATTATATTCGAGTATAGATGATAATTACTTCCAAATTTATTAGAAGTTTTATTTTGTTTGAAGGATTAGTGGATATCCAAAAAAGAATAAAATGTAGATATATATTTTAAATGAGGTTTCTTATTATCCTCTTTCTTTATTTATACCGAGTTTTATCCTATCCAAAATCCAAACCCGAACTCGATGGGTACCCGAAATATAGAATTAGAATAGGGTTTGATCACACTTCTCAACAAAATACCTAACTCCGAACCCGACCTGTTGAGAACCGGTCTAAATTTGGATAATCTGATACCCATTCAAAACCCAAAAAATCAGGTTCGGGTACCCGTTGGACATCCCTAGTTGACATACTGTAATTTAACTGGAGATATGTTACCAAAAAAAACTGGAGATATGTTAGATTTTGGTATAAGGATATATGTAATTTCACTCACCAAGGTCGGAAAGCAAATAAAATCTATACTAATTTATTAAACGCCCAAAAAGGAAATCAAAACATCACAGCAAGAATCAAATCGGCTCGCGGACTCATTTATTAAACGGCCGAAAAAGGAAATATAAATGGAAAGTATTCAATAGGTGAAACTTGCTCTAAAAGTAATTAAAACCTTTACTAATTTATTTAGCCCAAATTCAAAATATAATGGAAATAATTCAATAGGTAAATCTGCTAATAATCACACGTCCGGATTACCAAATAAATTCTTTCCAACTATATGTTGGTAACCTTGGTGATACATATATTAAATTAGAAACAAAATATTTACGTCATACAATTATAGAAAAACATTGAAATTGTAAATTAATTTAGTTTAGAAATCTGATTTGTTTTAGTCTCTATAAGTAGCTTATTCAACAATGTTTGTAACAAAGGACTAGAAGGTTGCTCTAAGTTGGCGAGAAGGAAATTATGGCTAACCTCTCTTTTATATGTTTCATTTTCCTTGCTATAATTGCATTTTCAGGTAAATCAACTTTGTTTATGCATCTTCATTCACAACTTTTAACAATGTTGTCATAGATGTTCTATTTTTTTTTTTAGTGGACAAAAGTAACCATAGGTCTTGTTAATTTCTCTATCCGGCCTACTCGTTTTTTTTTCTTATTCACTTCGACTAGTTGTCTAAGTGTATCTCTATCATTTATGCAGCTACAACAATAATACCTCAAGCAGATGCCCGATGTCAAGTTATATTGGATCCAAATGGTTGTAATCTTATAGACTGCGTAGAACATTGCGCGGACAAATACCAAAAGGGCAAAGGCGATGGACTTTGCATAGGTGATGGCAGTGACAAACCAGACCAACCTTTTAAATGTGTTTGTGTTTATGACTGTTGAGCAAAATTATCATCGTGCTAATGTGTAGTACGTAATAAATAAAATAAACTCTTGGCACACTATATTAGTATGTCTTTTTTTTTTTGCTAAAGGTAATTGATTAATAAAAGAATAATGGTTACATGGAATCGAAAGTGACAAGACAGAAAAAGAAAAAGGAATACAAGGTCATTACTAGATTATGTTTATCTAGTTAACAAAACGATAATATGTAGTATAGTGGTTCTCCAATTTTTTCATGAAAGAGGGTCTAGATGCCCACCATATACTATCTCCCTGAGATAGAGCAGCCCCCTGTTTGGCACAGCTGTCTGCTCCCAAATTAGTCTCTCTCCAAGATGGAGTGACATTTATCCATTCTGCCTGTCCCATAAGAGATTTCCATATTTCCTTCACTCTCCAATGCATTTTGTTATTCTGGAAAGCGTGAACAACAGATGAGGAGTCGCATTCCACCCAAATATATCTCCATCCCAATTCGAGCGCTTGCTTTACAGCCTGCACAATTGCCATTGTTTCTGCCATGTAGTTTGTGGACGTACCCATTCCTCCAGCGGCTGCTCCCAGGAATTCTCCTTTGTAGTTACGGAACACAAACCCCCATCCTGATCGTCCTGGGTTTCCCCTTGAGCACCCATCAGTATTTATCTTGAGAATACCCGGAGGGGGTAAGAGCCAAAAGCATTCGAAGATTTTTGGGACTCTTCGAAGTTTGTGCTGGAGCTTGAAATGTCTGAGAATCTGGAGATCATGTACTGAATTTTCCATATGTCCCGAGGACTTATGATGAGCTCTTATGATCGCTCTCCTGACGAGGAAGCACACTTGTGGATAGCTTGAAACTCTGTTATCGTACATGATCTTAGTAAGGAAGCACACTAAGGAAGCACACTTAGTATGTCTTTACTAGTATGTCTTTACGTGTTTGTGTCTTAAAGTTTTGAAGTTATGTGAGTTAGTATTGGATTACGTCTATGCTTTCATTTATTTAACATTTGAATTGAACTAAAATCTTTAGCAAAAATAAATAAAATAAACATTTGAACTTCAACGGAAATAAACAACTCAAAAGAAAAAAAAAATAATCTTGATACTGAGATACAATTATATACTCACTTTTGTTTTAGTTTCTTGTAAACATCTATTTTTATTTCGAGAGATTAGTTGGACATTATACCAAGTGTTTATGATTTAGCTCTAATCTAGATAAAGAAAGGGGATGGTTTTGGTTAATGGAAATTGTTGTTCTTAATGAGTAAGAAAATGTCTACGTATCCAGCACTGTGTGAGTGAGACTGGAATCAAGCCAACGTAGTTCTGGGGTTGGTTTTTATAAATGTTTGTGAGCTTAGTAGGACTCATGTGGTGGTATGGACAAGTGTGCTGCTAGATTGAGTGACACGTCCTCACAAGCTGTACGTGTGTGGTGGTTCCAGGTATTATGTTGTTTGAACCATTGTCACCAAGTACGGTACGGGTTTAAAACGGTGTATTTGAAAAAAACTTAGTTCGTGTTTTAAACGGAACGTCTCGGGAAAAAAACGGAAAAAAAAAAAGCGTAAAATAATGCGGGGAATAAAAAACGGGTTTAAAACGGTAAAACGTATAATACGCATAATACGTAAAAGAAACGGTAAAAACCGATGATAAAGAATATAATAGATAAAGAATTTGATTTTTTTATAAGAGTGGAAAAAAGAATTGACACATAAAATAAAAATAAAAATAATACAAATGAAAGAAAATTCAAATACATGAAAGTACCAAATTATCATTACTCATCCAAATACTAGAAATTTTAAATTCAATACCAAAACACGACTCTAAATAAGATACTACTAATTACCAACCATAATGGCATAATCAAGTTCTACAAATAAGTTAATAACTTTAAAATTTCTAATTAATTATTAATAGTCCAAAACAAAATAGAACTGTCTCAATAAGTCAATCTAACGCCCACTCTTCAAAAAGGTAAACTCCAAAACCCCTTTTTCTTCTTCGTGTTTTCTTTTAGATTAAAAAAAAAAAAAAAAAAAAGTTTTAAATGGGAGATTTTCAAAATCTTGGGTTTTAAGCGTTTTTCAAGTTTAAAACGTGTTTAAAACGGGTTTTTTTGAAAAACCCGGGTTTTAAACTGGAACCAGACGCCTTGCCAATATCTTGGGTTTTAAATAAAAAAACGCCGAACTTGGTGACAATGGTTTGAACTGGTATCAAAAGAATGTGGTTAAGGATGTGATGATGATAATAGTTTGAGTATTGTAGTGGGTAAAAGTCTGATGCTAATGATAGTAATGATAAGAGTGACAGGTGATGATATTACGAGACAGAGTCGAGTGACGTACAAGTAAGCCGGGTTGGTAATGGATCGGGTAAGAACCGATACCCGATCCGATCTGAACCAATAAAAGCGGGTCTAGTATAGGTATAGTAGTTAGCGTTTTGGACTGGTTTTGGCTCTTGAAAATCAGAATCGGCCTCTTATTAGATTGGTTATGGATTAAGGATGTATTGAACCATTATGGACACGATCCGGTTGAAATTTTAACCGCATTCTTTTTGTGACATTCAACGTTATAAAATATAATAAACAGTAGTTGATAGAGTTCAAAGTTATAAGCTTTTGTAATGGCTTTTGATTAAGTAATAAAATTTTCTTCTTTAATCAATGAGTTATGCCGTTTGGATTTTTGTATCTTGTTTATATTTATCAAAAAATATATACATATAAATGGAAATTAGGATTCAATTACAAAAGACCCGGTCCACCCAATCCAAATTGAGGTTATTGGTTTGGAACGGATCGGATCCGAAATCAAGAAAAAGTTTTTGATTCGGGTTTGTTTCTCTAACTCAAATACCCAATCGGGTTCAGTCCGGTTCTGGATTAGCATTGCTAAAAAGAGGAACCGTTCGATCTGGATTTCCATATATATATATATCTGGACCGATCCAACTCATTGGCCATTGCTAGCCCTACGTACAGGTCACCATTCATTATTAGCGAGTGTGCGACTACTTGCATGTCTGGAGTCGAATTGAGTTAGCAGAGTCGTTGTGTAACACCCTAATAATTATTTAATATCCAAATTGTTTATTTTATAATTTTTAATATAGTATTAATTATGTCTTAAATAGTTGATTGATTTTTTTTTTTTTTTTTTGAAACGGTGATTGGGTTGAGGCAGACCCCTACTGACCTATTGATAAAACTTCAAAAAGTTATATAACGACCTCCCAAAGAGTATGATCATTAGAGGGAGAATTCTCAGTACAACAACACTAGGCTCTAAGCCTTACAATCATGAAAAACTCATAAACATAGTCCATTCGGGTACACACATAGAAATAATTAACTACATAGAAACATCTAACGTCTGCCACCAAACAAAAATTTATCCCTTAAAACCGGATGATCATTCCTTAGATGTTTGATGTTTCTGTGCATTCTCAAAATTGTAGAAAAAGGTCCCATATTCACAGCAAGCATATGTTAAACCAAGAGTATCATCTGAAATTTTTTTGATGTATCTATCAAGGTTCTTACCTTTATATCTTGCCTTGTAAGCTTGCTTAATCATAGCTAAGGTATGACTAATTTCACCAGCTAAGCGTCCCCTGACCGCACTTGGAGAGGGTTCTTTGCTAGCTCTCTTTCACCTAACCGTAGTCCATTCTTCAGGTTGAGCTTTTTCTTAACTCTAGACCTTGTACCAGGTGGAGAGATAGGTTATACTTTATTATATCTCATCTCTTGTTCAATGGGAGCACAATCCTGCTCACTAATCAACTGGGAAGCATTTGTAGCATCATCCACCTGAATTGGAGCAATATCCACTTCAGTATTTGCAAGATCAGTGTTAACGGGAACATTTCCTATATTGTGTTATTCGTTCTACTTTTCCATTTCATTAGATGAGCTCTATTCCTTGTTTACATACTCAACCATCTCCATATTTTGCATTTCATGAGAAACCACGTACTATAGCTTGCCCCATAGATAGTGGACCAGTTATTTCTGTCATTGCCCCAGTTTAATTGAACCATGAAGTTTGGTTCCAAAACTTGAACAGTAACTGCACTATCGACCTGAAGAGTTTCACTCTCTTCGCTAGGCCCCATAATAATACCCCTACTTTCCTTATCAACAATATTGTTTCCTAGAACCACATCTTGCATAACATGGTTTACTTGAGTAGAGATTTCAGTAATTCCGGCCTACTCCATTTCCCTCGACCACTACTACTTCTTGCTGACTTAGCTCATGTTCTTCCCTCACTATCAATGCTCTATTCTTCTGCCTCCATTTTTTCTTTTGGTTCTTTGACATATTTTTCTCAGTTAGTTGTTGTCCTTGAGGTTCCAAGCTTAGTTGGATTGACACAAATCCAAATGGGTTAGAAACTACACTCCAACCTCTATAATGTTTGTTCACACCTGAAAAATTGATTACGACTCAAAAATTCACTTAGCCTAACAACAAACAAAAGGTTGTCAAGAAAAATCCTAGTTGACCTATCTGCACTAAAACTGTCATAACTTTATTTGTATAACTTGGATTAATACAAGGTAAATTGGGTATGAAACTACACTAAATTGTCTACAACTAACTTTCAGGCCATGAAAGCAGGTTCCGAACAGAAAATGCGCAAAATGCCATCAAACATAGAACTTTGTCAGAAAAATTCAGGCTGACCATTATGTACTAAAACAGTCGTAACTTACTATGCAGATATTGAAACAAGATGATCGAATCCACCTATATTGGAAAGCAGACTCGCAGATCTAAAAATCTTATTTAAGCCCCAAGACCAAATTCTCAAGCATGATATTTTAAGAATCTTCTAAACCGACACCAGAAACTAAACCAACAAAAGCTGCTTACACAGGCACTATATTATTTGTCACAAAAGGAACATAAAATCTTAGCTTGGGCACTAACAACACAAGCTGGATTGCGCAAACATAAACATGAGCTTGTGTTCTAATGCTTCCTCAACCTTTGTATCACTGTCGTATCCTTTACCCCAAGTGAAATACATCTATGGTTCAGCCCAAGCTACTCATTGCATTTGCATCTCACACACTAAAATATAAACCTCTAATAATTAAATATTCACTACACTACAATAACTAACATATTATATTATCAAAGAATAACCTATAATAACTATGTTATTAAATAATCAAATAATTAAAGTACTCACTATACTACAATAACTAACAAAACTTGTTCGTACAACTATTCTTACCTTAATTGCATTTGCCCATATTGAAGCATCACTTTCTATCATTATTGTATCTAGGTTCCAACCAAAACCCACTATGAGAAAAAGATCTCAAATCTTTGAATGATTTAACTGCAACCCTCTTTGTCTTGATTCAGTTTTCAACGTGTTCAATATTGATAGCAAAACCCAACTGATCTCTCATTGCCTCAGTGACAGCGAAGAATGTGATTTCTTTCAAGATGTTCCAAGAAATCTTCTAACATGACATCATCCATAGATTGAGTCCAAACTAGTCTCCCTTTCTAATCACGTACTGGTGCTTGTGGTGTTTGAGGTGTTGCTTGTGTTGCCATCCCTATTAAAATTATTATATGATCATAACACATATCTATTTCCACAATATAAGTTATTAAATCGCTCGCGGTCTCATTTATTAAAAGACCGAAAAAGGAAATATAAATGGAAAGTATTCAACAGGTGAAACTTGCTCTACTAATCACATCCTAAGATATACCAAACCTTTAATATGTGGAAAGTAATTAAAACCTTTACTAATTTATTTAGCCCAAATTCAAAATATAATAGAAATAATTCAATAGGTAAATCTGGTAATAATCACACATCCAGATTACTAAATCTTTCCAACTATATGTTGGTAACCTTGGTGATACATATATTAAATTAGAAACAAAATATTTACGTCATATAATTATAGAAAAACATTGAAACTGTAAATTAATTTATTTTAGAAATCTGATTTGTTTTAGCCTCTATAAGTAGATTATTCAACAATGTTTGTAACAAAGGACTAGAAGGTTGCTCTAAGTTGGCGAGAAGGAAATTATGGCTAAGCTCTCTTTTATATGTTTCATTTTCCTTGCTCTAATTGCATTTTCAGGTAAATCAACTTGTGTATGCATCTTCATTCTCAACTTTTAACAATGTTGTCATTAGGGGTGTCTCTTTTTTCCGAAAAACCCAATTTTTTCGAATTCTGATATGATATTTTTCTGAATTTGGCAATGATATTTGTGTTCCGATATCCAGTTTTTCCAAAAAAATAATTGGATTGGAATTAGATATGTTTTCAAAATCCGATCCGATCCGATTTCCGATTAATTTATGAATTTTTAACATATCCGATCTACTTCATATAGTTACTAAATTAAAACTACATATAGCTTACAAACCAAATAAAAATCCTAGATAAATAGAACATTGTCTCTCTCACAACTTCAATAAATTAATATTTTCATTCTAGTACATGTCTCAATTTATCCCATATTCCTATTTACTGAATTAAATGCATTAACCTGCATGAAGAAAAAGTTTTTGTCGATATAAATGAATGAACGAGTTAAAAGATCTAAGTTGTTTTTTAGAATTAATACATTTCAACATGATTGCTAAATGAATGTATTAACTAGATAAAAAATGGTTATTCTAGGAGAATCCGATTATATAATTCAAATTTCCGATTTACTTCCATATTTTGTGGATTCCAAAATTTTCGAAAATTTTCCGATTTTCCGAACTTTCCGAATTCGGAAAAAAAATTGTCATCCGAAAAATAATTGGATCGGATTTGGAAAGGATATTGTTATCCGAAAAAAATTGGAAATTTTTCCGAAAGCCCTTTATCCGATCCGATCCGAAGTCACCCCTAGTTGTCATAGACGTTCTATTTTTTTTTAGTGGACGAAAGTAACCATAGGTTTTGTTAATTTCTCTATCCGGCCTACTCGTTTTTTTTTCTTATTCACTTCGACTAGTTGTCTAACTGTATCTCTATCACTTATGCAGCTACAACAATAATACCTCAAGCAGATGCCCGATGTCAAGTTATATTGGATCCAAATGGTTGTGATATTAGAGAATGCGAAGAACATTGCGCCGACAAATACCAAAATGGCAATGGCGATGGACTTTGCATAGGTGACGGCAGTGGAAAACCAGACCAACCTTTTAAATGTGTTTGTGTTTATGATTGTTGAGCAAAATTATCATTGTGCTAGAGTGTAGTATGTAATAAATAAAATAAACTCTTGACACACGATATTAGCATGTCTTTATATTACTAGTACAAGTATGCGAACTGTGCTACGCATCGGTGCTTTTTCAAGTCTTTAAACCTGTCGCTCTAACATCTCTCGGATAGTATGATTTTTTGAATTCTAGTTCTAATCTAAAAAATAATATAAAAATATTATGATGGGTTGAATATAATTTCAATGACGTGAATGAAGTTTTCTAAATTATTTTAAATAATATGAATCTAATTCTAATTGCAATAAAGTGAGAGAGTTTTTTGTAAATTGTTTAAAAAAAAAAGTTTATTAGAATAAGGGAGGTAGTTCTAAAATCTTAAAATAGAGAGATTAGAAATATACGGTTGAAAAATATGCCTCCTAAAGACTCGGCTATCTGTGTATGCAAACCTTATTACGCATCGGTTTTTTTAAGTCTTGAAACCCGTCCCTCCAGATCGATAGTTAGCATGATTTCTTTGGATTCTAATTGTAAATAGTAATTGTAATTATATAAGAGAGACTCATTTATTTATTTATTTTAAACAAAATGGAAGATAATTATGTTATTTGAGTGAGATTAGGAAGGTTCTTTTAAATTATCAATAATAAAATAAGGTTTGTTTTAATTTCAATGTGGAAAATAGGGCCCGTCCCTCCAGTCGATAGTTAGCATGGTTTCTTTGAATTCTAATTGTAATTATATAGGAGAGACTCATTTATTTATTTATTTGAAACAAAATGAGAGATAATTATGTTATTTGAGTGAGATTAGGAAGGTTCTTTTAAATTATCAATAATAAAATAGGGTTTGTTTTAATTTCAATGTGGAAAATGGGGTAATTATTTAATTTAAGGGACATTAGAGAGGTGTTTCTAAATTATTAATAAACAAAAAGACCTTATTCAAATTATATTAATAAAAGTAGAACTTATTCTAAATTTAGTGAGGGAGGTATTTCTAAATTAAGTAAATAAGGAGATTTAAATTTGCCTACTCGAGAGTTGAGGAGGCTTCCGAATGACCCGGCTATCATATAGTGTAGAGATGTCTCTACGTGTTTGTCTTAAAGTTTTGAAGATATGTGAGTGAGTATTGGATTACATCTATGCTTTCATTTATTTAACAGTGGAATTGAACTAAAATCTTCAGCAAAAATAAATAAAATAAACATTTGAACTTCAACGGAAATAAGCAACTCAAAAGAAAGAAATTTTCATCTTGATGCTTTGAGATACAATTATATACTCACTTTTGTTTTAGTTTCTTGTAAATGTCTATTTTTATCCCGAGGGATTAGTTGGACATTATACCAAGTGTTTATGACTTAGCTCTAATTAATCTAGATGAAGAAAGAGGATGATTTTGGTTCACTACACCAGAAAATGTTTTTACTAACAGCTATATCCGTTACTTATATTTTTACTAACGCTTATATCCATTAGCTCTGGGGTGTTACAGTGACTTAGGCTAAATTTAGTAACGGATATAACCATTACTTAAATTAATCTTAGTAACGCTTATATCCGTTACTATAATTCTTTGTAACGAATAGCCAACTATTGATAAGCAGTTTAATCTATTCATTTCTAACGGATGTAAGTGTTAGTAACGTTTGGCGCTACTTCAGTTACTTTTCTAGCGGGAAATCAATTTTCATATGTCAATGATATATCCGTTAGTAATAGATGTGTCACTTGCTATTAATATTGATTAGTGTAACGGATATATCTGTTAGTAATAGATGTGCCACTTGCTATTAATATCGATTAGTATAACAGATATATCCGTTAGTAATAGATGTGCCACTTGCTATTAATATCGATGTGTGTAACGGATATATCCGTTACTAAATTTTTGTCAATAAAAAAAAAATATATTTTTTCCCAGGTCAAAATGTCAAAAAAAGTTCACCGTGCACATCTACCTCTAGCTCATATGAATATTCTATCTTATAGAGATATCACATTCCACAAACTTAATTAACATATAATAACAAAAAACAAAATCACTAATCAATTAAACATTATTATAAAAATATAGACACCAATCCAAATCCCAATTTACAAATCAAACTTATATAGAAATAACTTCGGTGCAACCTAATCTTGGGATGTCTAATATGCTGTCATAGAATATCTCATTGTATTGGTCGTCACTGCTAGCCTGTTATTGCTCTCTCGAGTGTTCCCCCATCAATTTTAGGGGTGCACATCTGCAATTCCCATAACTTCTCCCACAATATCACCACTTATTTGACAAAGCCTGGCAAGAACTGAAAAAAGTGAGAGAAACATTACAAACTTTCTTATGAAACTTTTCATCGGGTTGTGAGAACTGAAGAAATGATGAGTGGGTTAGTGTGGTGGCGGGCTAATGTCAACTCTTGTAATAGCACTTCCTCAGCTATTAGACTACTATTTGAATAAAGCTTATGGATAAGAACAACTAATTTCTATAGACGAAGGCATACTAAAATATTTCAGCCCATACAAATCACTTCAAGCTGACCCACAATGGTTTTTGTGACTTTATTAGCTCTAGTAAATGTTTTTTGACAAAGACATTAAGATAGAATACTAGTAAAAAAAATTGAGACAAAAGATATTGTTACTGTCAACAACTACAACAAAAAATATAGTACGTAGGAATTGAAAAAATCCATAAAATTTAGATTTCATCATTTTAATCAACAACATCTAATCAAACCATAGCATTTGCAATTCACACTTTGCATAAATGTCAAATGCAAGTACATATTCTAAGTGGCACTATTACTTATCACGGACAAGAAAGTCTTTCTGCAAATGACTTCTCATAAGTCATAATAACACGCATACCCAATCAAAGCTAGGAGAAAAATCATTCCTGAAATGTTCAATGTGAGTTGAGGCTTGTTCTTTCTGCATCAAAAGTTCAATCGATCAATGAAGCTTGCAATATATACCCAGGTGATGAAATGAATTTGCCCATTTCGTTGCCAATTGAAGATTCTAAGTGGTTATTTAGGATTACAAAGAAAGGGAAGTCAGACAATAAGAGAGGAAACCAATTCATAATCTCCAAAATTAGAAACAAAATATTTTGGTCATGCAATTATTTTACAAATTTGATTTTTCCAACTATATGTTGGTAAACTTGGTAATACATACTAAATTAGAAACAAAATATTTTGGTCATACAATTATAGAAAAACATTGAAACTTAAATACTTTGCTTTGCGTTCTTACGAAGAGTACCGTGAGTTTCATTGCTAGATCTACTCACAAAGTCACAAGCACATTCAAATAACAGCTGTTTGAATTATCGAAAAAATAAAATAAATAACAGCTGTTTGATCCTGAATAGCACCTATAGATGTTATTCAGTAGCCTGTTGTCCGATATCGATATCGATAGAGCAGGGGAATGAGACTTTAATTCTGGTTCATATTTGGTTGACAATTTGACATACTGTAATTTAACTGGAGATATGTTAGATTTTGGTATAAGGATATATGTAATTTCACTCACCAAGGTCGGAAAACAAATAAAATCTATACTAATTTATTAAACGCCCAAAAAGGAAATCACAATTCACAACAGCACAACAAGAATCAAATCGCTCGTGGACTCATTTATTAAATGGCTGAAAAAGGAAATATAAATGGAAAGTAATTAAAACCTTTATTAATTTATTTAGCCCAAATTCAAAATATAATGAAAATAAACCTTTAATATGTGGAAAGTAATTAAAACCTTTACTAATTTATTTAGCCCAAATTCAAAATATAATGGAAATAATTCAATAGGTAAATCTGCTAATAATCACACATCCGGATTACCAAATAAATTCTTTCCAACTATATGTTGGTAACCTTGGTGATACATATATTAAATTAGAAACAAAATATTTACGTCATACAATTATAGAAATACATTGAAACTGTAAATTAATTTAGTTTAGAAATCTGATTTGTTTTAGCCTCTATAAGTAGCCTATTCAACAATGTTTGTAACAAAGGACTAGAAGATTGCTCTAAGTTGGCGAGAAGAAAATTATGGCTAAGCTCTCCTTTATATGTTTCATTTTCCTTGCTATATTTGCATTTTCAGGTAAATCAACTTTGTTTATGCATCTTCATTCACAACTTTTAACAATGTTGTCATAGACGTTCTATTTTTTTTTTTAGTGGACGAAAGTAACTATAGGTCTTGTTAATTTCTCTATCCGGCCTACTCGTTTTTTTTCTTATTCACTTCGACTAGTTGTCTAAGTGTATCTCTATCATTTATGCAGCTACAACAATAATACCTCAAGCAGATGCCCGATGTCAAGTTATATTGGATCCAAATGGTTGTAATCTTATAGAGTGCGAAACACATTGCGCCGACAAATACCAAAATGGCAATGGCGATGGACTTTGCATAGGTGATGGCAGTGACAGACCAAACCAACCTTTTAAATGTGTTTGTGTTTATGACTGTTGAGCAAAATTATCATCGTGCTACTGTGTAGTACGTAATAAATAAAATAAACTCTTGGCACACTATATTAATATGTCTTTACTAGTATGTCTTTACGTGTTTGTCTTAAAGTTGTGAAGATATGTGAGTGAGTATTGGATTACGTCTATGCTTTCATTTATTTAACATTTGAATTGAACTAAATCTTTAGCAAAAATACATAAAATAAACATTTGAACTTCAACCGAAATAAACAACTCAAAAGAAAAAAAAAATCATCTTGATACTGAGATACAATTATATACTCACTTTTGTTTTAGTTTCTTGTAAATGTCTATTTTTATTTCGAGAGATTAGTTGGACATTATACCAAGTGTTTATGACTTAGCTCTAATCTAGATAAAGAAAGAGGATGGTTTTGGTTAATGGGAATTGTTGTTCTTAATGAGTAAGAAAATGTCTACGTATCTAGCACTGTGTGAGTGTGTGAGTGAGACTGGAATCAAGCCAACGTAGTTCCGGGTTGGTTTTTATAAATGTTTGTGAGCAAGTAGTTGGTATGACTCATGTGGTGGTATGGACAAGTGTGCTACTAGAATGAGTGACACGTCCTCATACGTGTGTGGTGGTTCCAAGTATTATGTTGTTTGAACTGGTATCAAAAGAATGTGGTTAAGGATGTGATGATGGTAATAGTTTGAGTATTGTAGTGGGTAAAAGTCTGATGCTAATGATAGTAATGATAAGAGTAACAGGTGATGATATTACGAGACGGAGTCGAGTGACGTACAAATAAGCCGGGTTGGTAATGGATCGGGTAAGAACCGATACCCGATCCGATCTGAACCAATAAAAATAGGTTTGGTATAGGTAGTTAGTGTTTCAGACTAGTTTTGGGTCTTGAAAATCAGAACCGGCCTTTTATTGGATTTGTTATGGATTAAGAATGTATTGAACCATTATGGACATGATCCGGTTGAAATTTTGACCGCATTCTTTTTGTGACATTCAACGTCATAAAATATAATAAACAATAGTTGATAGAGTTCAAAGTTGTAAGCTTTTGTAATGGCTTTTGATTAAGTAATAAAATTTTCTTCTTTAATCAATGAGTTATGCCTTCTTGATTTTTGTATCTTGTTTATATTTAGCAAAAAATATATACTTATAAACCGGAAATTAGGATTCAATTACAAAAGACCCAGTCCAAATTGAGGTTATTGGTTTGGAACGGATTGGATCCGGAATCAAGAAAAAGTTTTCGGTTCGATTTTGGTTATTCGAGTTTGGTCTGGTTCTGGATTAGCATTGCTAAAAAGCGGAACTGTTCGATGTGGATTTCCATATATCTGGACCGATCCAACCAATTGGCCATTGCTAGCCCCTACGCATGTGTCACCAAATCCTTCTTGGCGAAAGTCGATCGCTTGCATGTCCGGAGAGTCGAATTGAGTTAGCAGAGTCGTTGGTAACAACACCTAATAATTATTTAATATCCAAATTGTTTATTTTATAATTTTTAATATATTATTAATTATTATGTCTTAAATAGTCAATTGATTTTGTTTTTTTTTTCCGGAAACGGTGATGGGGTTGAGACAGACCCCTACCGGCCTATTGATAAAACTTCAAAAAGTTACATACTGACCTCCCAAAGAGTATGATCGTTAGAGGGAGAATTCTCAATACAACAACACTAGGCTCTAAGCCTTACAAATCATGAAAAACTCATGAACATAGTCCATTCGGGTACACACACAGAAACAACTACATAGAAACATCTAACGTCTGCCACCAAACAAAAATTTATTCCTTAAGATCGGATGATCACTTCTTAGATGTTTCTGTACATTCTCAAAATTGTAGAAAAAGGTCCCACATTCACCGGAGGCATATGTTAAACCAAGAGTATCATCTGAAATTTTCTTGATGTATCTATCAAGGTTCTTATATTTATATCTTGCCTTGAAAGCTTGCTTAATCATAGCTAAAGTAGGACTAATTTCACCAGAAAAAAAGAGCCATATTACGCTGGATAATAAGCCCATCATGGCTGTTCCTAACTTTCCTATGACTATCACGAACCCTTTTAGGGGTGCCTTCCCACCTCGAGACTATAGCTGAAGTTCCGGGCCTCAGACTCATCACCCATTATCGCAGGAATGCCATGTAGACAGGGGCCATGCCAACCTGGAAGGATTCAAAATGGAGACAGCAGAAGTACTGACCAAAGCAATGGAAGACCTGCCAAAAAGCAAAAGAGACAACAGGGTAAAAGGTATGCAATCATACATTCAGGAAATTGAAATGAAGAAACTGAAGACCCTGAGACAAATCAGGATTATAAAATTCAAAATTCTTTCACAAAGTTTCTCAATCTCAATTAGGTCGCGGATCATACCAGAAAAGTGGTCGGGTTTTACCTACCCCGCCAATGATGCACATGCCACAGAAGATGATGACAAGGCTATATTGCATTAACTTTATATATAAAAGAATTTTCTCAAAAAAAGTGTCCAAAACCAGTTAGACCTTTTGCCTTGCTACAATTTTACTATAAGTCTATAACATAAGAAATTGCGTCAGAAGATGACTTAAGGAGTCCTGCACTTCAACCCGCCAAGTAGCTAAATTATCTAAGGAACACATGGAACAACATGATTGAACAATATAAATGACTTATTCCAAAATCAAGTTTTAGCACTGACGGACTTCTTAATGATTAGTCCAACGAGATGAAATTAAATTTGGTATGTGTATAACAGAAGAGTAAGATTATAATAGGTATATGGAGATTCATACCATCAAATTCTTTCAACCAAAGTATAAAATCCACTACTATAATACCCCAGTCCCCAGCCAAAACATTAGGAGTGCAAAGGGACTGGAACGATCAAATGAGAATTGATTTTGGCGGACCCTGGACCAACATCACAGAAAATGAGTTCATGCAAACCTCTTTGTATAAAGGAAACAAATACCCTATTGAGCCATATTTGACGTGAACAGAGATGCTAAAATAACTAAATTTGTAAGGATGGTCTCCATTGACACTGTTCTCATCCCCACTCCGCCCAGTAAATAAGTATAATAATACAATAGAAAAGAAG